>NW_020524900.1:0-189242 GCF_003368295.1 Carassius auratus | reverse complement strand
TATATTTGTTGGATTTACACCCTGGATTGGAACCTGCTCGAGTCCCGTGCATCCTCATTGGTATGGAATGTTTATTAGGTGCAGGGCTGAGCATGCCCTTTGGGTTAGACGCGGCGGGGTCTGGAGATTGCTTTCACGTGTCATTAATCCAGGTCACCATATTCTCTGGAGCAAAAGCTGTAATCTAGTTGCTGGGATAATTATGTGATAACAGGAAAGGGAATTTTGGTGCATCTTTAGAGTCGACTGCTTCTGTTTGCACTAGAGTCTATTATATAAACAAAAAAGCAAAATGGGCAAAAAGGCCTTTTTGTTACAATGCTTTTGTGGAGAGCCTTGCAAGCCCTCACCAATTTTAAAACATCACCTTTTAACATTCATAGTACCAGCAGTTGGCAGATGATTTCAACACCTTTTATTGCAGGTTTGGGAATCCCGCTTTTTCCTTTACAAACATCTCTTCTACTGTGTCCACACATTCCTACACCTATTTCTTTTGAATCTCAAACAGCTGTCTCTTGTACATCTTCATTTATCTCTTCTGTCTCTTCTACAGCTTTTTGATCTGGGTTCCAGCATGTTTTAAGTGTTCTGTTATTATACCTGTTCCCAAAAAGTTTCATCTCAAGCCTAAACGACTATAGACCAGTCGCTTTTATCCTCAGTGGTTATATAATGTTTTGAGAGGCTGGTATTAATACATCTGATAGTCATTATTGGCTCACTGCTGGATTCGTTCCAGTTTGGATACACGCTTAATAGATCTGTGGAAGATACATGCGCTGACTACCGGTCTGTATCTTATCTTGAAGCACTTAGATACTCCAGGGTCTTATGAATGTATTCTTTTTGTAGATTTTAGTACAGCCTTCAATATTATTATACCAGACATTCTTCATTTCAGATTAGACTTACCTGAAAAATATAAATCACTATTTATTTCATTTGTATCTTTTGTTCTATATATAACATATATGATTATCGATGCTTGTTATTTGTTTATTTCCTTTACTGATTTACTCACCACCTACAAAAATCCCCAATCCTTTATTTTTTATTTCCCCAAATAGCTATTCAAGTCATCTGGTAATTTTTTTCATATTATTTACATTTAATCATTTAGCAGATGCTTTTATCCAAAGTGACTTACAAATGAGAACAATAGAAGCAATCAGATAAACAAGAGAACAACAACAGTATACAAGTGCCATGCCAAGTCTCAGTTAGTCTAGTACTGAACGCATAGCCAGGGTTTATTATATATATATATATAATATATATATATATATATATTAGGGGTGTAACGATACGCGTATTCGTATTGAACCGTTCGGTACGAGGCTTTTGGTTTGGTATGCGGTACGCATTATGTACTAATTAATTATATTTGAAAAAAAAAAAAGTGAAATATAATGATATGTGTTCAACAAGGTAGCCCAATAACCCAAACGACGTAACAGGCAACGCCCCTGACACCCCCGAAGAGAAAAAAAACTCCAACTTATATGTTTATGTTAGGCTACTCAGTCAGGCGCTCGCTCACTCAGTACGCGCTGAAGGCTCGTTGCAAATAGCCAATGCATTTAAAAGACCAGAAATAGAAGATCCTCCAATAACCAACAGGTCTGGTGTTTGGGTGCACTTTGGTTCCTCTTCGGGAACTCGAGCTGCGTCGAGCTTTTTGGGAACGCCTTTGGCAAGAACAACTCTGAATATCGTGTGCAATCAGTTCAATGGAAGAGCGTGACGTCACGGACGGGGTGACGTAGCGACCAGGAAGCTATAAAGGCACGTGCCACGCAGCTGGCCTCAGCTTCGCGTCTTTCAGCAAGCGCTCTGTGTGTGCATGTTCATAAGTCTGTCTTGTAAGTCTTATTTACTGTTGTCTGTCCAGTATTATTAGACTAAGATGCCTAAGTCTAAAGCGAAGACCAGACATTTGAAGGGCGAAACCAAATCGCGCTATAAACTGTGTGTTCCTCCATGCCAGCGCTACATCACGGCTGGAGAACACATGATTTATGCGTGTTTGCCTGGGTCGAAGCACGCTGAGTCGGCTCTCGAGGGAGCTGACTGTCCGCATTGTGAACGATTGCCAATGCGGACGCTTCGATCCCGGAGGGCTCTCTTTGAGGAGGGAGCCTTCGCCAGCGTTCCCCGCGGCTCTTGGCCCCGCTTCTGCTGAGGCAGAGCGGCTGCTGCACTCGTGGGGTTCGCAGGCTGGATCTGGCAAGAGGGAATGGAGACGGGCCAGTCCTTATCTCCTTCTTCATCTGCTAGATCCGGCGCCCAAACCCTGGGATCGGAAGCACGCTCGTCGGTTTCTTCCCCCAGGGCGAGGGGTCGACACTCCACCTCTCCTTCGTCTGGATGAGGTGGCATGTGGAGACAGTTGGTAGTGATTCCGCCACCCCCTTTCGCCCCAGTATCAGCGAGCTGCTGGAGGTGGTTACTCGCGCAGTCGAGAAGTTAAAAATAGACTGGCCCCCACAGAAAAAACATGAAACCGCAGAGAAGTAAACTCGATGAGCGGTATCTCAGGCCCAGACAACCACCTCCAGCCCGGAGCCTTCCTTTTTTCCCGACCTCCATGACGAAATATGCGAGGTCGTGGAAACACCCATATTCCACCGGTCTCTTCGGCCCTGATTCACAATATTATGGGAATGTGACAGGGCTCGATGAGCGTGGGTACAGAGCGATGCCACGGGTCGAACAGATGCTTGCGGGCTATCTGTCACCCGGTTCGGCATCGTCTCTGAAGGCTCCGGCCTTGCCTACAAAAGCATTAAGAACAACATCAGCGTTAGTGGGCAAGGGCTATGTGGCAGCAGGTCAGGCAGGGGCGTGCCTTCACACCATGGCCGTCCTTCAAGCATATCAGGCCGACCTGCTGAGAGATGTAGACGAGGGAGAGGGGATCAAGTCTGACGATATTGCAGAGCTTAGACGGACCGCTGATCTCTCCCTCCGCGCCACCAAAGAGAACCTCTCGCGCGATTGGGCGGTCTATGGCAGCCTTGGTGGCCGCGGAGAGGCATTTATGGCTGAACCTGTCCCAAATAAAAGATCGTGACAGGTTCTGCCTCCTGGACGCCCCGCTCCAAGCCTCGGGCCTGTTCGGCGACACAGTCAATACTGTCGTCGACAGGTTCCAGGAGGCCCGTAAGCAGGCGGCGGCGTTCCAGAGTTTCCTCCCTCGTCGCTCTTGTGGGTTATCTGGACGGGAGATACTCACGCCACTAGCAGGCTCCTCATACCGCGAGGCTCAAAAGCAGAGCGTCGCCACTCGTGCTCCCCCATGCCGGGACCGAGGGTCTGAGTCGGGGGCTCCTAGAATAAAATCTGATCTTCGTACAGTTATCGAAGCTAGGAAGTCCTTGACAAAGAGGTCCTGACGCCAATATCCCAGTGACCTCGAGGGTAGCCCCTACGGGGTCAGAGCGGTATCCACCTCATTATACGGTGCCCGCCTCTCCCCGGTACCCTCTGTAGGCCGGTCTGCCAACCCTGCCAGTGCTTCAGGGCGCAGCGGTCTCCCGCGAGCGTCCCTCCCAGTTGTTTCCGCCCATGAGCGTAGCGGAGCTGGGAAGCTCGCCTCCCCTTCGGGGGCCTCTTACACCAGAGATCAGTCTCGAGAGACTGATTCCCTTAGTACATTTTCGAGCAGCGTGGAAACTTCTGCCAAATGTATCTCAATGGGTCCTGCACACAGTAGAAAGAGGCTATGCTATTCAATTCGGCCGTCCACCGCCGAAATTCAATGGGGTTACACCGACAGTCGTCGGCCCCCAGCAGGCTCTGGTTATGGAACAAGAAGTGAATACCCTATTAAGGAAGGAGGCCATCGAGGTGGTCCCTCCTCTAGACAGGGAATCCGGGTTCTACAGCCGGTATTTCATAGTTCCAAAGAAGGATGGGGGGTTGCGTCCGATCTTAGACCTACGTCACTTAAACCTCTCATTTATGTCACTGAAGTTCAAAATGCTTACTGTCAAACAGGTTGTAGCTCAAATCAGATCCGAGGACTGGTTTGTCACGATAGATCTCAAAGATGCATACTTCCACATATCCATTCTTCCACAACACAGGAAGTTTCTGAAGTTCGCTTTCGGGGGCAAAGCTTATCAATATCGAGTACTTCCTTTCGGCCTTGCACTCTCACCCCGCACGTTCACAAAATGTGTAGATGTGGCTCTGGTACCCCTCCGTATGCAGGGCATCCGCATTCTAAATTATATCGACGATTGGTTGATCTTAGCTCAATCAGAGCAGATGGCGGTTCGACATCGAGGTGTCATTCTCGCCCATATGGGGGAGCTGGGTTTGAGACTGAATGCCAAGAAGAGTGTACTTTCTCCAGTTCAGAGAACCACCTATCTATGCGTAGTATGGGATTCGACCACGATGCAGGCACGTATGTCTCCTGCTCGGATCGAGTCGATCCTCACATCAGTCAAGAGAGTCAGAGAAGGCCAGTCACTCACTGTGAAGCAGTTTCAGAGACTGTAAGGGCTCATGGCAGCTGCATCCAACGTGATACCTTTTGGTCTCCTGCACATGAGGCCCCTTCAGTGGTGGCTCAAGACCAAGGGGTTTTCCCCGAGGGGAAATCCTTTCCGAACTATTCAGGTCACGCGGCGATGCCTTCGTGCCTTAGACATATGGAAGAAACCTTGGTTCTTGAATCAGGGCCCGGTGTTGGGAGCTCTTGGTCGCCGTGTAACGCTAGCGACAGATGCTTCCCTCACCGGTTGGGGTGCGGTCATGAGTGGCCACCCTGCCCACGGTCTGTGGAGCGGTCGCCATCTGACATGGCACATCAATTGTCTAGAAATGCTAGCAGTATATCGAGCTTTAAAATATTTCCTCCCAGACCTGAGAGGCTGTCATGTGTTAGTGCGCACCGACAACACAGCGGTAGTTTCTTATATCAATCACCAGGGGGGTCTGCGTTCACGCCCCTTGTACAAGCTGGTGTACCAGATCCTCCTGTGGTCCCAGGGCAAACTCCTCTCGCTAAGAGCAGTGTATATTCCTGGGCAATTGAATGTGGGAGCAGACATGCTGTCGAGACAGGGGCCGAGGCCCGGGGAGTGGATGCTTCATCCCGAGGTGGTGAAGCAGATATGGCAAATATTTGGCAAAGCTCAATTGGACCTCTTCGCGACTCGAGAGACATCGCAATGTCCCCTCTGGTTCTCTCTAGTTCACCCAGCTCCACTGGGACTAGATGCCATGGCACAGACTTGGCCGAGGCTTCGTCTGTATGCCTTTCCCCCCATCGCTCTGCTCCCGGGAGTTCTGGCGAGAGTACGCCGGGACGGGGTTCGTCTGTTGTTAGTAGCCCCGTTCTGGCCGGGCCGAGTATGGTTCGCAGATCTGATTTCTCTCCTCGACGGCTCTCCATGGCAGATTCCGATCAGGACAGATCTACTCTCTCAGGCGCAGGGCAAAATAATTCACCCTCGCCCGGAGTTGTGGAAGCTGTGGGTGTGGCCCCTGAGGGGGCACATCTGTTAGCAGCTGGTCTCTCAACCGAGGTTGTTAAGACCCTACTCCAATCCAGAGCTCCCTCAACGAGGAAACTGTACACCCTGAAGTGGAAACTCTTCACTTCATGGTGCAGAGATCGCCACCTTGACCCTGTTAACTGCCCAGTTGGTACAGTTCTGGAGTTTTTACAAGCTAGGCTCTCTGCGGGGTTAACCCACTCCACCTTAAAGGTGTACGTGGCGGCCATAGCTGCTTACCACGTCCCTTTCAGTGACCAGTCACTGGGTAGACACCCCCTAGTTACACGTTTCCTCCGAGGTGCACTGAGGCTGAGACCTCCAGTACGGTCCTGTATTCCCCCATGGGATTTGGTTGTGGTGTTAGAGGCTCTCTGCAAAGCTCCATTCGAGCCAATTCAAGAAATCTCAGACAGACATCTGACACTAAAGACTGCCCTATTACTGGCTATTACCTCTCTAAAGAGAGTTGGAGATCTTCAGGCCCTCTCGGTGGCCCCTAACTATCTAGACTTTGCCCCTGGTATGGCCAAAGCATTTCTATACCCTCGAGTGGGTTACATTCCTAAAGTTCCCTCTGTCACACCACAATCGTACTGCAGGCCTTCTGTCCTCCTCCCTTTCGGGAGCCAGACCAGGTGAAGCTAAATTGTATGTGTCCAGTGCGAGCATTGGACGCATACATCCACAGAGCTGCCCTGTGGAGAAAGTCTGACCAATTGCTTGTATGCTACGGTCCTCCTAAAAAGGGTTCTCCTGCCACCAAGCAGACCCTTAGTCGTTGGATATTCGAGGCTATCAACGTCTCCTATGAGTCCTCTGGTCTTCCCCTTCCTTTGGGAGCCAAGGCTCACTCTACGCGGAGTATGGCTGCCTCTAAGGCCTTTTTAGCAGGTGTGTCACTCTTGGGGAATTTGCAACGCTGCGGGGTGGTCCACGCCCTCTACATTCGCCAGATTTTACAATCTCGATATGCGAGCCGCTCCTGGCTCTTCTGTCCTCTCGTCCTAAGCTGTGCTCTTCGGATACACACTAGGCAGGGCCTTGGTAGTCTGGCAGCGTTGGCACATCGTTCCCCAAAAGCGCTCGACGCAGCTCGAGTTCCCGAAGAGGAACGTCCCTAGGTTACGTATGTAACCCTAGTTCCTCGAGGGAACGAGACGCTACATCGCCGAGCCATACTCCCGGCACCCCTGCCTGCGCTTGCTTCCCTACTCGAAGCTGAGGCCAGCTGCGTGGCACGTGCCTTTATAGCTTCCTGGTCGCTACGTCACCCCGTCCGTGACGTCACGCTCTTCCATTGAACTGATTGCACACGATATTCAGAGTTGTTCTTGCCAAAGGCGTTCCCCAAAAGCGCTCGACGCAGCGTCTCGTTCCCTCGAGGAACTAGGGTTACATAAGTAACCTAGGGACGATTCCCTGTAAGCAATAATGGTGATGTCAAGAGAGTGGTGGATAAAAAAACAACGGTATGTCGCATCTGCTACATGACAATAGGGTACACCAGCGGGAATACAAAAAAAAAAAAAAAAACACCAGCGGGAATACTTGAAACATGTCAACTCATTTACGCCGAAATCACCTTAGTGTGTCAGTATCTGGGAAAAGATGAAAAAGAAGAGAAACATACACGCAACAAACGATCCCTGCAGCATTTAGACAGACATTTCCAACTGACTAAAACAGGGCAAAAGACATCACCGCGGCGATTGGTAGGCTACATTTACGTTACATTTACATAGCCGCGGATATGAGACCTTACTATTTACCATTCATTCTATCATCACCATTATAGCTTACAGGAAATCCAAAGTGCACCCAAACACCAGACCTGTTGGTTATTGGAGGATCTTCTATTTCGGGTCTGTTAATTGCATTAGACATTTTGCAATGAGCGTTCAGCGCATGCTGAGTGAGCGAGCGCCTTAGGGGCCGTTCACATATCGCGCCTAAAAATGCATGGAAAACGCTAGGCGCGTCTTTCTCCTCCTTTCCAAAGCGCTCGGGCAGAAGCACCCTGAGGCGTCTGCCTTTGCTAAGCAACAATGACGTGCTCTCTCCATGAAGACGCGGAAATTTCAGCAAAGGATAAATGGATTTGCAGCTCTAAAAATTGTTTGCAGTAGGCTAGCTCTGCTACTAAATTTATTTTAAAATTGCAATCCATATACAACTATGATCAGCTGTTCCTTCATCTTGGCTGAGCTTTCAACATTGTTACGGGAAAGGATGAAGCTGATTGGTTAGTTCTTGTCACATGACCCACGGTGCGCTTGCGGCATTCTGAAAAGTTGAGATGTTTTTACATTTTGCTGTATCTAAAACGTACCGAATCGAACCGTGACATCAGTGTATCGTATCGAACCGAACCGTGAATTTTGTGAACCGTTACACCCTTAATATATATATATATATATATATATATATATATATATATATATATATATATATATATATATATATGAAAGACAAGAAAGTCCTAGTATTAGTTGGTTAAGTGCTGGCAAAAAAGATGAGTCTTTAGATGTTTCTT
Source organism: Carassius auratus (assembly GCF_003368295.1). Classification (NCBI taxonomy): domain Eukaryota; kingdom Metazoa; phylum Chordata; class Actinopteri; order Cypriniformes; family Cyprinidae; genus Carassius; species Carassius auratus. The sequence continues at coordinate 181,193 of NW_020524900.1, read as the reverse complement.
GAAAATGAGTAAAGACTCAGCTGTATGAATTGAGAGTGGGAGGTCATTCCACAAACTGGGCACAGTCCAAGAAAAGATCCGTGAGGGTGATTTTGAACTTCTTCGGGATGGCACCACAAGGTGTCGTTCACTTACAGAGTGCAAACTTCTGGAGGGCACATAAGATTGAACTAGTGAGTTTAGGTATGTTGGTGCCATGCCAGTGGTCATCTTGTCGGTAAGCAATTTGATGCGAGCGCCTAACCTGATGAGGAGAGGAGTAACATGAGCTTTTTTTTTGGCTCATTGAAGACAATCCTCGCTGTTTGCATTCTGGATCAGTTACAGAGGCTTGATAGTACATGCAGGAAGGCCCGCCAGGAGAGCATTACAATTGTCCAGTCTGGAGAGAACAAAACTTGGACAAGAAGTTGGGTGGCTTGCTCTGACAGGAAAGGTCTAATCTTCCTAATGTTGTAGAAGGCAAATCTGTAGGACCGGGTCATTGTAGCAATATGGTCTGTGAAGCTTAACTGAGGTTCCTCAAAGCTCAGTACTTGGACCACTTCTCTTCTCCATCTACAAGACATCATTAGGATCTGTCATTCAGAAGCATGGATTTTCTTATCACTGCTACGCTGATGACACCCAACTCTACTTCTCATTCCAACCAGATGACCCGATGGTAGCTGCTCGCATTTCAGCCTGTCAGAGTGACATTTCTAGCTGGATGAATAACCATTACCTTCAGCTCAACCTTACTAAGACAGAACTCTTGGTGGTTCCAGTTAACCCATCGTTTCATCACAACTTCTCTATACAGCTGGGTTCGTCAACCATAACTCCTTCCAGGACAGCCAGAAACCTAGGAGTTGTGATGGATCAACCCTTTGAAGTCGATTAACGCATATATGCGTTTTGAGTCATTTTCTCCTGATAACCCCGAAAAGAACTTAAATTACACTCTCAGTGTATCTTTAATCGTACAGATAAGAGCAATACATCAATCGAATCTGTAAAGGGTCTACTTTTTTGGATACAGACATAATAACAAAACACCTTTGTGCACTTATAAAATAAAAATAACAAACAAGGTGCGCTGTCTGCAGCCTTTGTGTGCGCTGATCTTTATTTACAAACACGTCATTAAAATGAACTGTAACTCTGTGAATACTCAACGAAGAGACATGAGAGAGATATCTATAGAAAGCCTGAAATGTCTACTTTTAAACTAAACAAGTGCTGCCGAAAACAAATATTCTGAGATAAAGTAATCCATATGAAAACAACGCAATGTCTATTTTTCATGTCTCCCTTCATTATATCTAATGTGACCACGCCCCTGCGCTAAACGCGCTATTCAGATTCAAACTGAAGCGCGCGGCTTGAATACACCCACACAGAAGAAAAAGCAGCCAGTCTGTTCTTCAAGTTTTTATTTTATTTTACTGTTTGCTTCGCGATGGGAGGAATAAGACATAAATCACTCCAAAAAGATGTGATGTGGTTGAGGATTTGAGAAATGGATTTCCTCAGAAAAAAGAATGAAGCACTTTATTCAGCAGAGATCATAAACATGAGTAAGTCTCTTTTTATTTATTTGTACTAGTTTTCACATAACGTGTAAACATTTTACTAGTTAGACTTTGTTGAAGTCACCAAGCAGTACCAGAGGAGTACCATCTTCAGGAAAGTTTGATAGCAGTATCGCAATATATATTGCAGAAAAACTAAATATGTGAGGTTTTTTTTTTTACAATATCATGCAGCCCTAGCATGCAGTGTACTACATTTTGTCTTAAGCAGGATTTTGTAAGTCATACCTGTAATTTCATACCTCAGTTAATTAACTCAAATGGGTTCATTTGTTCAGTTCATTTCATTTCATGTGCACTTTCTGTTATACAAAGAGCCTTGTTTCTTCACCAAAACTGGTTAACAAACTAACATTTTGCTACCTCCCAAGTCAGAGCTGACAACAGTCCTCAGGACAGGAAGAGTAGCTGCATCTCCTCATGTTGATGAAACTCTGTATAAATCTTGAGAAGTTGAGGCGTGCACTGTGAAAGCTACTCAGAGTAATGAGACAGGTCTTGCCAGAGCAGATGCTCAGCTCTTTTGACACTGCTGTCAAAAAATGCTGCTGTAGCATTTATGCCTCCCCAATAGTCTAAACCATTTCTCTTATTGGATGCAGTTGTAGCTTTGGCCTGGACTTACTGATGTCTGAAGCGAATATAGAAAATAAAAAAATATAAAATTATGTTTATTGTAAGGTGCATGGTCGGTTCACTTAGTTTTGTCTTGGCCATGACATAATAACTTGTGGGAACATGATAATATGTCTTGGCCACGAGATATTAATTTGAGGCAATGTCATATTAACTTGTGGGAATGTTATTTTATGTTGTGGCATCAAGATCATTTTGTCGAGGTTAACGCCATGGTCTCGAGATACTATGTTGAGGGAACGACATCCATTTCTCGTGGCCACAAGTTTAATGCGTAAGCAAACTTGTGTGACAATATCAACCCTGGGATTATCAGAGATTTATTAATTCATATTTTATTTTGAATTAAGAAATTATTATATTATTTATTATAGAAATGATTACATTATTAAATCATTATATTAACCATATGTCTCGGCTACCAGCCTTTTTTTTTTTTACGTGAGATCGTCAGCATTCAAAGAAGTTTATCATAAATATATGTAACGTAAAGTGCATAATATAAAATATAAAATTATTTGTATTCACTTTAGTCTTGTAAGTCCATTAACTGATCGTCTTTTTTCCATAATATTTGTATATTATGCTATTATTATTATTATTGGTTATGTTTTTTTATATTAGTTTATATTAATTTTTACTTAATTTCAATCTCTTTACTTCACGTTCTGAATAGTTTTGTAGAAAATAGCTTACTGTAAATGCTGGACATGCCAATAAAGCTTTGATTTTTTTTTTCTGAATGGAATTTTGCTGGAATGCAGTTTAAATTTTATATGTATTTCATTTTATCTCGGCTAGTTTAATAGACCATACTTATAAATACTATAGTGTTTTGTTGAGGAATTAATCATTCACATAGTTTCATTTGTAAATGAAAACACAATACGCTCATTTATCATCACACATGGGCATAAATACAGTGATAAATTCAAAACCTTATTGGCATAATTGTCAGATAAATTATAAATGAGCTAGCATGTTGTGTTTTTTTATTTACAAATGAAACTATGTGAATGATTAATTCCTCACTATAGTATTATTTATAATTATGGTCTATAAATTAGCTGAAATAAAATGAAATAAATGTTAAATTTGAACTGCATTCTAGCAGTTTAATCAAAGCGTTTTTGGCATGTCCAGCATTTACAGTAAACTATTATTACAAAACTTTTCAGAATGTGAAGTAAAGAGATTGAAATGAAGGGAAAAATGGAAATAAACAAATATAAAAATATAACCAATAATAATAGGATAATAATGATACTACTACTAATAATAGCCTAATATACAATACAATATTATGGGAAAAAGATGATCATTTAATGGACTTACAAGACTAAAGCAAATACAAATGTTTATTTTATTTTATATTATTCACTTTAACATACAGTATATGTTACATTTATTTATGATAAACTTCATTTGAATGCTGACGATCTCATGTAAAAAAGTCTGGTAGCCAAGGCATATGGTTAATATGATAATGTAATAATTTCTATAATAAATGATATCATAATTTCTTAATTCAAAATAAAACATTAATGAATCAATCTCTGATAATCCCTGGTTGCTATGGTCACACAGGTTTGTTTATCCGTTAAACTCGTGGCCACGACCAAAACATGTTGTTCCCATCTTGAGACCATGACATAAGGATGTTATTACCTCGACAAAATGATCTTGTGGCCAAGACATAATATCACATTCCCACGAGTTATTATGTCATGGCCAAGACAAAACTAAGTGAACTGACCATGTCATCTCCCGGGCACCGTAGTATTGGATATGTTGTAAAAAGAATGTACTTTAGTTATGAGACATACAGTACAGACCAAAAGTTTGGTCTGAGTTTTCTTTAATTTCATGACTATGAAAATTGTAGAGTCACACTGAAGGCATCAAGGGCTATTTGACCAAGATGGAGAGTGATGGGGTGCTGCGCCAGATGACCTGGCGTCCACAGTTACTGGACTTGAACCCAATCGAGATGGTTTAGGGGTGAGCTGGACCGCAGACAGAAGGCAAAAGGGCCAACAAGTGCTAAGCATCTCTCGGGGAACTCCTTCAAGACTGTTGGAAGACCATTTCAGGTGACTACCTCTTGAAGCTCATCAAGAGAATGCCAAGAGTGTGCAAAGCAGTAATCAAAGCAAAAGGTGGCTACTCTGAAGAACCTAGAATATGACAGATTTTCAGTTTTTCACACTTTTTTGTTATGTATATAATTCCATATATAATTCCACATGTGTTAATTCATAGTTTTTCAGTGTGAATCTACAATTTTCATAGTCATGAAAATAAAGAAAACTCTTTGTATGAGAAGGTGTGTCCAAACTTTGGGTCTGTACTGTAGGTGAATGCAGTCTTTATCTGCAGTTGTTTTCAGTACAAGAGTACGCATGTGTTGAACACAACTAAGCCTACTTCATCTCTGGGAAAGACAAACATGAGGATGACAGGCAATTTAGTTTTAATGGACTGAGTGTAAATACCCACTTCACTTAGTGCCTTTTTTGTTCTGTGTGTTATGAAATACCCAGACTGAAAAAAACACTACTAAACAAATGAATCGTAAACAAAATATTAGATTTATTCAGAGTAAATTGCGAACCAATTCAAGCAGTTTTGCTAATCCGTTTAACCAGTGAACTCCTCGAATCAGACGGAATTGTTTCTTTTTTTACTAAACAGCCAACAGAAAAATTGTGCAATCCGACATGCTTGCCTAAATACGGTCAGCTAAAATGTATTCTGTATCTTCATCTCTTCATCTTCATCTACAGACCAAGACTACACTAGCTCAACAGTTTATACGGGAAAACAGGAAAAATCCTAAACTAAAATTTGTGGCTCTGTAAATGTGGTTGCACAAATGGCAAGTTCCATAATTTCTTTTTTTGACAGCTTAGATTGGGTCATATTTATTAAATTGAGCCATGATTGGCTTCATGAATGTAAATGTTTAACTGTTCTCATAATTACCATAGCAGTTGGAGTTTCATTACAGACCTTTCTCAGAGTCAAGCTGAGCACAATGTAATGATGTTAAACATAGATATTCATTTGATAACAGATGACTCACACATAGAGGTGAGGACTGCTGGGAATCACACTGTTTACTTCTGAACCCTTTGGAATATAGACTGTATATGAATATTTGTACTGCAGAGATCAGACTGCCTTTATACTGTGAGCTGTAATTACTGCTGTTTGTTAGAAGACCATGTACTTCTCAAATAATTACTGAACTGCACTTCTCAGGTCGGTCATACGTATAAAGCTCTGTAAAAATCTTCCAGATTCAAAACAACTTTTGTCGTTTTTGCTACAGGTTACCACTAGCAATTATTTTTGATATGCATGTTTCTTTAATGTAAACTGTATTAACAGTTATGCACTTACAATGAAAATCTATAGGGCAAAAGTGTATCATTGTTGAAAAGAAGAAATGTACATTTATGTATTCCTATACAATATTGCTATGTAAGCTATAAAGCTGATTAATTTTTTTTTCTTTTTAGTGGTGGGACTGCTATTCTAGGCAAACAAACAATCTTCTGGTTTTGTGTTACCAGCATAATTCTTGTGGGAGCATTCTTTTCTCTGTTTGAGCAGTCCTTTTTTAGGAATCATGTTAAAATGATTTCCTGGGTTAAAAAGCATATTTTGAAGCCAGAAGATTTCACAGAGCTGTCTAGTTATTAGATTCTGAGTCTATTCCTGGGATCTACCAGAATTGCTTACAAGAGGCCCACGTATTTGAAACAAGATCTTGAGATATCTTTCTAGTAATAGAGCAGACATGGAAAAGAACCAGAACTTGTTCAGTGATGATTATGTTATAGTGCTGGAGGAAACATCTTTCACTCAAGCCCGTCACACAATAATACATCATTGTGCGTGGTAACGAAGTCTATACCAGTGAGTCTTATTTTTATCATCTTTTATTTTAGAAGGAAGCCAGTGCAGTGCAAATTTGGTGTTGCAGATGTCAGTGTTGCTGGAAACAGGGATTTACTCCCCTTTCACCACTTTCCTGAAGCCTTATTTATTTGACAGATTGACAGATCAAACTGTGACAGGGAAAATGCCAGCTCAGAGGCTTTCTGCATGCTATTTTTCAACTGTGATCAGTCAGGCCTGACCAAAGGTATCTGTACAAAGTAAGTCACTACAAGCGTGATTCATCACCGCCACACAGTAAAATGTCATATTTCCTTATTATGCGTTGCCCTGCTGACAGGTAAATGATGAGAAGAGTGGGCGGTCTATGGCATGGAAGGGGCCAAAATAGAGTCACCTTAATAACATCTAATCTGATCAGCAGACCTAAATCTGACCTATGGAAACAGATTAGACTCATTTGTGCATTTTTGAGACTTTCCTGGCCGCAAACTCCTCCAAAGCAGGACACTTGTACTCTTTAGCCTATCAGATTTGAGCCTGTCGATTGACCAATCAAAACCCGCTGTTGGCACGCCCACCTGGATGTTACATTATCAGTTCGAAACCACAGTTTAAAGAGGACATATGATGCAATTTAAATTTTTAAAATGAATGTTATGGCTAACACAAGACATATGCATTTTTGGCAACACTATCTGTATTCACTGCAGCCTCTGGGTTACAATACACTGGTCATGAGTGTGTTTAAACGACCTATTTTATTTCCAAATTTTAAGCAAGCAAAGGTAAAACAATAAACCTTTATTTCATGTAAATGAACAGTGTTTTAACCATATTTGTCAGTGCATAAGTGCAGTCCATTCATTTACTGTATGCATACAATTTCTTTCAATCAAAACAAATATAAGAATAAAGACTGCGAATACATTTAATAGGAGAAAATGTAAGAATTTCCATATTTCAGATGTGGTTTCTTTCTTCCTCTTTATCACATCTGGCAGCTCTGTCACTTAAGTATGGGACCATCAGTGTTGTTCTAAAATGTCTTTGGTGTGTTTGGATATTTTCATGATTTGCCTTGAGTGGTTTTGAATGCTGAGAGCTGAGCACTTGAGAACAGGGTATGATCTCAGTTAGCAGATTGCCGTCCAGATTATGTCTTTAATTTGCATGTTTATACAGTGGGGAAAATATTTATTTGATTCCCTGCTGATTTTGTAAGTTTGCCCACTTACAAAGAAAGGAAGGGTCTGTAATGTTTACTGTAGGTTTATTTTAACGGATAGAGACAGAATATGAACCAAAAACCCAGAAAAAACACATTATATAAAGGTTAGAAATTTATTTGCATTTCAGTGAGTGAAATAAGTAATTGATCCCCTACAGATTGGTTATGTGCTCATGTGGAACACAGTTTAGTCCTCCCACTTTAAGAAGTTACTCCTAATGTCTGCTCATTGGGTGTATAAAGATGTATTTTCCATTCCAACCTCTCCCACCACCATGGAAAAGACAAAAGAGCTGTCAAAGGATGTCACAGATAAGACTGTAGATCGGCACAAGGCTTGAATGGGCAACAAGACCATCAGCAAGAAACTTGGTGTGATTATTCGGAAATGGAAGAAATACAAAACAACTATCAATTAGCCTCGATCTTTAGCTCCGTGCAAGATCTTGCCTCATGAGGTAAGGATGATAATGAGACCTGAATGACATGGGGAGGAGCTTGTTAATGATCTTAAGGCAGTTGGGACCACAGTCACCAAGCAAACCACTGGTAAATTTCTACGCTATGCAATGGAATTAAATCCTGCAGGTGCTGCAAGGTCCCCCTGCTCAAGAAGGCACATATACAGGCCCACTTAAAGTTTGCCAATGAATATCTCAATGATTCAGAGAAGGCTTGGAAGAAAGTGCTGTGGTCAGATGAGACCAAAATTTAGCTCTTTGGCATTAACTCGAGAGAAATGCTGACTATGAGCCCAGGAACACCATCCCTACAGTCAATCATGGAGGTGGAAATATTATGCTTTGCATTTGTTTTTCTGCTAAGGGTACAGGACGACTTCACCGCATTGATGGGCAAATTAAATCTGTAAAGAGGAGTGGACCAAAATCCCTTCCGAGATGTGTGCAAACCTGGTGAACAACTACAAGAAACGTCTACCTCTGTGTTTGCCAACAAGGGTTTCTGCACCAAGTACTATGTCATACTCAATCAAATCAATCAAATGCTTTAAAGAGAACTGTTATTTATCGTGTATAAGTGAAGACTAGTTCGTTCACTTTGGTGACAGATAATGGGGATCCATTTTACAATAAACAATAAACAATAAACAATACTTTGCTTGGGGATCAAATACTTATTTCACTCAATAAAATGCAAATCAACTTTTAACCTTTATAAAATGTGTTTTATTTTTCTGGATTTTTTGGTTGGTATTCTGTCTCTATACGTTTATATAAACCTGCCATAACAAGTTCAGACCCTTCATTTCTTTGTAAGTTGGCAAATCAGCAGGGGATCAAATAAATATTTTCCCCACTGTAAATAGGTGACTATGTGACACAGCTTACATTTTCATGACCATTTGATATGTTTGCCTGAACTAAGCACAGAACTTCTTAAAATGTATCTTTATTTGTATCTTTGAGTTTATGTCAGTTGTTTGATAGTTTGATCAAAGAAATCTGTGTTCATGTGAAACCTACAGTTTCTTTGCTTGAGAAATTGATAAGCAGGAAAGGCAATTTTGATTATGTATTGTGTTGCAATTTTGCTAATTAAAACATTTTAAATATAAAGAAGTTAACAGCACTATTTGATACCTTTGCAATCATGTGATGTATTACTAAAATATATATACATTGCATGGGTCACCCCCTTATGGGTGTCGACATCACATGACCGGTAGTGTTATAAGTTATTAATAAAAGTACTACTAATAATGTTTACTTAAGCGTTCAGTTTAGATATAGCTTCAGCCTGTGCGCTGAACATCTAAAAAACATGAACCTGTGATCCTATGAAACCATAAATTCCAGATTTTGAAAGAATAGATCATGTATGCGATCGAGTGGTTCAGATAGAATGAGTTTGAGCAGAAAAATAGAAGTCCAGTCAAGCAATCATTGTTGGAGTAATAAAACGAACTGCGATTACCTGCAGTTCCCACACCACAGAGCAAGGACAAAACAAAAACTACAGAGCACAAACACAAGATTGCCAATGCAATATCCATTTTATTGTGTGCAGAGACTGAGGAAAACATAGATGAAAAAGCAACAAGCAGCCTTGTAGTAGAGTTGCAACAGTAAAGAGGCAAACTTCATTCATCCAGGCCAGTAGGTGTCAGTATAATTTAAGGGGATGGTTCATCCAAAAATGAAAATTCTGTCATTAAGTAACCTTGTTTTTGTTTAGTTTTTTTTTTTTTTAACACAAAACGTATTCTTGTACCTTTTTAAAATTAAGGTTGAACCAGTGATGTAACATTGACTATTTTAACAATTTTAACAATATGCGTTTCTCAATGTCAAGGATACCCTTACGAAAATTAACCATGGTTTTACTACAAATAAAACCAAAAAACCATGGTTACTGTAGTTAAACCATGGTAACCACAAATTAACCATGGTTTTGCTATATTAACCATAGTTTAACCATGGTATTTGTAGTAAATCTGTGGTTTTACAAATGGCAGTCAACACGCCAAAAAACCATGGGTTACTACAGTTTTACTATAATAAAACCATGGTTATTTTTCGTAAGGGTACTTCCTTGGCAGGACTGATCCTTCCAAGTCATTTCCTTCAGAGGCTAAGCGAGACTCCTCTTTGGCATTCGGAGAACACGTTAATGGAACAGGCTAGCAAGTGCACGTAATTGCGTCATTACATCAGTGAAAAGGTCCGTTTGAATAACGCTGTGAATGGTATCATTAAATTACTTTGGACAACTTAACTAGTTATTTATAAAAGAAATGCCGATGACGCAACCAATTGTTAAATGACAGGTCCGGTTCAGTTAACCATTTGTATTTGTATAATTTACAATATCGATATATTGTAAATTATACATATACAAATTTATATTTACTTATATTTACTACAGTTATAACAAATGTTTGGTAACGTAAATAAAAACCGTTAATGCTCCGACTACGCTAACGTTTGACATTTTTGTATTTTTGAACTAGATAGCAAAGCTGCGCGCATAGTATTGTGGGTGATTTGAGAGCGCGAAGAGTGCAAGGATACACATATGCATCCTTTCCTGTGTATGGGATATTCTTCTAACAAAGGACTCCATCCTTGGTTGAAATTCCGAGGATCCTCGACATTGGAACAGTCCTTCGACGGATGTCGATGACGTAGCATCCTCGAAATACTGGCTTCCGAGGATCCTTCCTTGACATTGAGAAACACCTATTGAGAAATACCTAATGTCTTAGCAAAATAATATTTTTAGGCTATTTTGAGACCCCCTTCCTGAATCAGGCATGTATTTTTTTCCTGTAGGTTACAAATAAACACAGTCTTGCTGAGCAGAAGGGAATTATTTTAAACACTATGTGTGAATGTTAAAATAAATGTATTAATAAATTTATTGTAATTATTATAATCATCATTATTATTGTCTTACTTTTTACTGTTACAAAAAATTTGTTCTATATAGTATGAATGTGTGTAATGTGAATTATCTGGACATAGGTATTCAACATGTTATCATTGTCATGTGACCTACAAGTTGTGTTGCTGCCATTTAAAACTCATCTCCCACGGCCTCATGGGATTTCAAAGTTCATTGGATGTGCATTTCAGAATCTTGCCAGAAGTAGTAGGTATACCTAGGGACTTTTTCTACTGTTTTATCAATGAATTTGTGAATTCGGACACAAAGTGTTTCTTTCAGTGTGTGATGTACATAATGGAATTTATTTCAGCAACATTAAGCTCAAAATGGTTGGACAGTGGTTAAAATAAAATGTTAATATAATAATGAAAGAGACTGAAAAGTGTTGAGATAAGATGATGTTGAAACATAATGCTAATTGCTCCACATGGCACGCTCCACAATAGAGAGAATAAATAAGAGCCTGGCACTATCAGTAAGCTAAATTCCTGCTCATGGTATCATGGGATCTGTTTACTTTTATCTCTGCATAATAATAATTAGTGGGAATGTTTTATTTTTAAAATAAAATTAGCTTTTTGATCATTTTTATTTTTGGAATTAAGTCTGTTTCTTTTTTCCTCCTCCTTTTATCAAGGCTACATACTGTATGCCCTCATTTGGGAGCTTCAAAGCCTTGCTTGAAATGCTTAGTTTGATTAGACTATGAGACTTTAATAATATTTAATAATGATAGAATGGCAGTATTTGAGATTTTGCTGACTGTATACCATCAACAGAGTTAGACTTGCCTCCCACATGTGATATCATTTTTTTTCTGAAGAAAATGTGAGTGGTCTGTGGGTGGTTGTTAAGGTGTTCTAAGTGGTTTTTAGCATGTTGATTTGCAGTTGCTAGGGTGTTCTGCTTGGTTGATGATGCCTTTGTTGGTTGGCACAGTCTTATTTGCTGGGGTAAAAATTGAAACCTGGCCGGGATACCGACATTTGACTCTCAGAGTGATGTTGTATAGCGCATGTGGAAAACTCTGAAAAATCAAAGTTGGAATGTTTTTGGACAATTTTGTGTGTGCAGACTGTTTTTGTGATATATTAGGTGTCTGTAAAATAAAATAAAAATTGCTTGCAAATACTATTTGAGTGACTGTTAGTGTGAATATGATCAACACATCTCTTTGCAACATTGATACTATTGTTGAACTAAATTGAACTGAATAATGACGCTGTTGTCTTCAGTAGAGCTGCTTAACAGCTGAAATTGCGGTCGTTTCATAGTTGATTCATTATTTTTATGTTTATGACTGTGAAGCTGCTTCAAAACAATCTGTGTTGTATAGAGTGCTTTAGAAATAAATGTGACTTGACTAATGAACAGTAAACAGACATGGTGATGTGCATCAGGTAACGACGTTAAAATAAGTTGACACTAGTGAATATATATATATATACATATATATATATATATATATATGCATTATTATGGAATATTGAGTGCTGTGGACTTTCATGTAGTAATCACAAAGGAAAGTGTAGTCTGGTGTACGGACTTCAAGCCCAATAAGAAAATGTATTTCTGTGTGCTTTACATCTCAGAGGAGGAGTGTGAGTGTTCTGTGGGAACAGCGGTTAAAAGCCACTTTCCTGTAGTGTGGTCAGCCATGCGAAATGTGTTTAGTTTTTCATTGTGTGATGAATTCATTCTTTAGCTCAGCAGACGTGCATGGATTTGTTGTCGGACTCAAATACAGGTACTTTGTCTTTGCATGTATTCATTAAAGACCGCGCTAGATGGCCACCTGAGGTTTCCCTCACTGATGAAGAGGAGTTTCTTTTTTTATAAGTTGCATGAAGATAAAAATGCCCTGTAAACAGTTATCCTAATCATAATAATGTAGATATCAGATAGATTTCAGATAATGTTTTCCACAAAAATAGCTGTTTTTTTTCTTCTTCAAAACATTGAGTATGATAAGAAATGTTTTTTGAGCAGCAAATGAACATATTAGAATGATTTCTGAAGAATCGCGTGACACTGAATCAAATGAACTTAGAATCACATTTAGAAATTATATAAAAAATATATTAAGATAAAAAACAGCTTTCACAACACTTACTGTATTTTTTTTATTAAAATAATTGTCAAAAACATATTCTGACTTGATGACAAACTTGTAAGTCGTAGTGTAGATCTATAAAATGAGTTTAAAATAAGTTACTGAGAAATGTTTGAGTTTGTATTGTTATCTTTGACTTTTATTCAGTATTTTCTGACATTTAACACAGTGAGTCATTATTGCGAAAAATCTCCCTTTAATCTCATTGCTGTCTAAAAGAAATGCTTGACATCTTATTACATGTTTTTTTTTTGTGTGCCTACGTGAAGTCATACATTGTTTGATGGATATTAAAACTGAAGATATGCTGGTAGACAATTTCTTTAGCCTTCGAACTGTACTTTAAACATGCTCCACCTTTAAAATAGTTTAAGGAGTTTGTTTTGTTCTGCCCACATTGACCATAATTTTGACCATTTATAGTAACATGGTTCCTGTGGGCTTTGAATTTCTAAATGAACATAGACAGAGGCTTGTTTATACATGACTTTGATAAATGGTTTCTCGCTCCACATAAAGAAGACACACAATATGCAGAGGAGGGTAACACTACTGCTGTGTTTAATTACTCTAAGGCACTTGCAATCACAGCAATAAACCTGTCCAGTACTCCTGTTTAATGAAGCCAGATCAAAGTTAAAGCTGTACAGCAAGGCTTTCATTCCCTCTGCTAATGCAACTCATCTGGGAGTCTTCAGAAATATTTATTGTTTGTCCATTGTCACTCACCTTGGCTGGACTGAGGCTTCTCAAATAACCAATGGACATTTTTCATTATCAAGTCACTTATTTGTAAATGCAAATCTATCTATCTATCTATCTATCTATCTATCTATCTATCTATCTATCTATCTATCTATCTATCTATCTATCTATCTATCTATCTATCTATCTATCTAGTTTACATGTTGCAACAATACAAATTTCACAATATATCACCCACTAAAAACAGTGATACCTTTTGGGTAGTACTGATATGTGGAAAAAATTGTAACACTGATGTAGCAGCACACATTTGGATTTGTTGTGCACTGAGTTGTTGTATGAAGGGCAACACTGAGTTCAAGTCCTGGCAAGAGCGACTTGATGAGACAAAAAAATCAATACTCTCAGTGTGGATGGTTTGTAACAGGGCCTCCCTGAGTGGTGTCTGTCACACTGTGCTCTCAGAGGAAGTGCTGACCAAGAGGTGTCAGACCACAGCAGGCAGAGAAGATACAAAGACAGCACTAGATTCTTCAGGACCACAGACAGGGATGTTTCAACTTGATTTAGATGTATTCCTTTGCAAATACAGCTCTTGATGTCCCAGTAGAGGAATTTAACGTAATTATGTTCAGATTATACACTGGCAGCTAGAAAATTAGGTTACATCTTATTGGATGCATATCCAGATCCGTTCCAAAATTTCATCTCTCGCATTTTTGGCCTAAAGCTACGCAGGATTCATTTGTACTCCTTCTTTTTATCACAGTCTTGGTATTACAGCTCCAACCAAGAGCTGCCGCCGATAATGAAGCCACCAATATGGATGGTTCCGTCACTCTTGATTAAGTGTCATGTCATGCTCAGAGTAATTGCCTTAATTAGCTATTGAGCAGTTTTCAGGGTTAATGGGACAACAGGTTGGTAGTGAATGTAATGTAGTGCTGGAAGCTAATGATTTTACTTTCATCTTCTCTGAAATGATTTGATTAACAGTAGAGAGAAACAGATCCCCCTTGTTTGTTATTACAGAATCAATTTCATGGCTGGATGAGCTTTCTCTTGACATTTTTATTTATTTATTTATTTTTTGTTAGCCAAGAACAGTCGACCGGGCCACCAGACAAATTCGGTCAATCTGGCTTGCTCTTAGGAAATAAAAACAACTTTAGTGGTTTTCTTTATTAGTTGGTAATAGTTTTTATCCCTCTGCTGCTTGTTTCCATTAACACTTTTGCAGAATGTTCTCTCAGGTGCATAGAGCAGCCTTTTGGTGAAATATTTGAAGAGTAGGACACTGAGGATAATTATAGAGAATATACTGCCAAGCACCAGTAAAGGCAAATTGATGGGTTTTTAGTAAAGCAATGTTACAATAAATATGTGTTTATCATGATCAAATGCATGTGTTTTATGCTACTGGAATATATTTACATTATGCCTGTAATCTTGTTGTTTCTTTGTGATGTCTGTTAAGATCATAAGTATCTCACTAGAAACCTTTTTTATTTTTCATCATGACAAACTCCACTGTCACTCTAGAGCATCACAAGAAGTCTTTCCTCTCCACTTGAGTGTTTGATGAAGTTTTAATGACTTCTGTGACCACAGCCTCTCCATAAACACCTTATTTTCAAGATCATATGTCTTGTCTTTTCTCTTTTACATTAATATAAAAAATTGGCCTTCACAGGCACTGAAAATGCAATTTCCTCTTTAATCTTGCGTGTGGAAACAATTGAAAATATATGAGTAACAAACAATAGTATAAATAAATAGATTGAGCATAATTAAATGATTTCATACTACAGCTGCGAGTGTGAATACTGTATACAGTTTACTGTATACTGTATACTGTATCTGTCCAGTGTTAGAGATGATAACTGGATGGTGATAATTGTTGGAAGATGAAAATTGTATTGCATCTCGAGTGTTTGAATTAAATTGAATTAAATTGAGGCTCTTGGGGCATCCCCCCCACCTCACTTTTTTTCCCCCAAAAAATAACTGCACTTGTTAAATTTGCTTTAATTTAATATATCAAGAAAAATTCCAAATGAAAATTTGATTAACACCGAGCCCTGCTTAGGTAATGTGGTAAATTATAAACCTACAGAGCTCACATTTACTAAATTGTTAGCATGCACTAGAAATATGCAGTGTCTGATTGGGCCAGAGGTAATAGCACCGCAAGTTTAATTGCAGTGAATATTAACAGAAGTTCACTCTCATTTGGGTTTATTTAAGTCCAGTTAGGAACTTGATCAACTTGACCTCAGACTCAAGCAGTAATGAACTTTACATTCCCAGGAACACCTTTTTGACCCAAATCATGCACTTGAAATTTAAAAGGAGTAGTTATTGCATGACATGCAGTTCATGTAACCTAAAAAGGATAAAAGGGTTAACAAAAGCTAATATTATGTCAGGACAATGATTAAAATAATTGTATTTATATACAGTACACACTATCGAGGTATTAAATATATTTAAAAATGGCAAAGCTAAATTGTCATTACTTTAGTCTTCATCGTCACATGATCTTTGAGAAATTATTAGATTACGCTGATTTGGTGCTCAAGAAACATATTTTCTTGGTATATATATATATATATATATATATATATATATATATATATATTGGTCTTAAAAAGTATGATATAGCATGTTAAAGCATTAGATTATTACCTTGTGATCAAAATCCTGCACTGATGAGAACAGTAATTATGACGGTTCCTCTGATTGCATTTACCCTGCAATTAAGCCTGGAAGGCCCTGTATATATCCAAATATAATACATATAGCACTTTGATTACTTGATTGCATGTGTGTTTGAACATATAACCCAGCAAGAAAAGAAACATCCTCTCACATTCAATGTGTAAATATTTGTATATAATATTTTTATTACCATGAATTCAGCATGTAAGGACAAGCATATTTATTTCTTCTGGTGTTTTTCATTCAACTCTTTGTACTAAATTATTATAACTCTGACCTTAATTGCCTACTGCCTGTAAACTGCAAGTGTCTTAAGGACAGTTCCTCTAATGCTCTTTATACCTGATGAGTGATGCTGCATTTTAATATATATTTAACAAAATATAGCGTCAGTCATCACTATGGTGGCTTGTTAGGACCAAAAATTTTGCATAGAACATAAAGCTTTTGTCGCGTCTTACTTACAATATAGATGAGGATGTTTCATGATGATTCATTCTCTCTGCTTATCAACTCCTGAGTGTATGATATCATTTCCTGATTATTAAACGCTACAGCACTAGCTCGTCAGCTTTTACAAGAGTGATGCCTGGAGTGATGTTCAACTTGAGCAGGTTGTTCTTCTCTTCAGATACTTAAGTTTTCACATCTGATAGGTGTAGCACAGCTAGACAGGAACTCGTAGTTCACTTTTACGTTTTGCTGCAGTAAGAGAGAGTTGCTGTTGCTTCCGTCTGCGCTTCTGACAGCTTGTGAAAATGAACACGAAGCCCGTTGTTAAGTCCTAGGAACAGACATGTGGAGGGTTGTCCAGTGTCTCTAATTTTATGGCCCGTCATCTGCCTATGTGCGTCAGATCTGTCATCTCGGGCCAAACAAGCTTTCTAAATCTGGGTTCTGGATACATGAGTGACGAGTGTGAGTAATGAACGACCTCAGTGTGACGTTTCGTCTGAAGCTCAATTGAGCAGATGCACCAAACGCTGCAGGATCCGTCTGTGTCCATCTGGTGTGATGGTTTACACTTGGCAGGATAATTTGGTTCAGAAAGAGAACTTTACAATTTAATGATTAAGAATACACAAAGCTAAAAGTCAACTTATGGAGACACAAGAACTAGCGTTATGCAAAACTACATTTTTTAACTTCTATATTTAGCTTCTATATGGTTTATAAGGTTTACTTAGCACTTGTTGTATTTTACAGGAATCAAATTATGTTCCAAATGCTCGCCATCTGTTGATCACAATGGTCGAATATGTGTTGCTGAAACTGTTTTATAAATTTTAAGGTCGCCACATTTGTGTGCATATATTTTATCATAAAAAACACTTGTTCGCTAAACAACTGCTGTCCAGTTTCACCACGGTGTGGCGTATTTAAAGGAGACCGATTATGCCCCTTTTTACAATATGTAATAGAAGTCTCAGGTGTCCCCAGAATGTCAGCTCACAATATCCCACAGATCATTTATTCTATCATTTTGATGTTTGATGCCCATGCTGTTTTCATGCATGTCTCTTTAAATGCAAATGAGCTGCTGCCCCCCACCCCGTTTCCCAGAATAGGGCCTTGCCTTTACAGCTGGAAAACACCTAAAAAACATATTTTGATCATGTCTATCACACCGAAATTATGCGTTTTAAACAATTATTAGTTTAAACTTCTGATATATGGTTTTCTGAAGTATGAGCACAGAAAGCGACTGTCATTACGGTTATTTTCGTAAATGAAAACCAAAACTAAGACGAAAACAATTGGTCAAGAAACATTTTCATAAACTGAAATAAAATGATAATGAAAAAAAAAGTCAAATAAAATTGTATTCTGTACCCAACCAGACCGGTTTGACGACCGCAATTAAAACCACATGGGCATTAAAGCTATATGTCAGGTAGCTATATGTCAGGTAGGCAAAATTATGTGTTTTCTAATGTAACACAAGAAATCAAACCAACATTAGGTGCTCTAAGTTGGTGCTTTAAAAAAAAAACACAAAAAAAAACAGCACAACATGGTAATTAACAAAACAAATAAAAAGATGGGAACATGCATCTTTCTGTAAATAATACAATACCTTTGCCTACATCATGTGAACACTCTGCCAGTTTTTTTTTTAATGCATAAACCACATAAGGTTACATTAAGTCTTTCTTTGGTCTGTGCTTTGGAAGGGATCAGTTTATTTTGAACTTTAATTACAGAAACTAAAACTGAAACTAAACAACATAAAAACTAATCAAAATAAAACCTAAACTAAAACTATTAAAATCATTAATGAAACTAATACAAACGAAACAGAAGTGTATAGCAAATTTGAAAATGATATTAAAATAAAACAAATAAAAAAAATGTAATAACCTTGATCACACAGCATGCGAGCACTATATTAATGTCTTGTTGCATTTAAACTGTCAGATATATCACAAGTTTATGCTAAAACATATGAGTTACAAAAACAGTTGGTTAAGTCTGCGAAGATAAACAGCTGGGTAAGAAATGTTTATGTTAGATCTGTGCGGTAGCAGCATAATATATAGTTAATAAATCGATACATCCACTGCTCTCTTGTCTCCTTCGAGGCTGAGACTCTAAATAGTGTTCTGTGCTCAGTCAAAGACAGAACAGTTAGCATGCTTTGCCATGGGCATTTCAACTGGTACACCGCTTTCGCTTGCAAAAACACTATGGCAGTGCCGTGGGTGAAAAGTGCAGATTAAGGCGTGGTGATATTATAATTGATCCCTTTTCTATGTCACAGGTGGAGTGAAATCTGAACGGCTTGTTTTTTCACATGCTTGCAGAGAAATTCACTGGGTTGTTCTTTTTCACGTTGTTGATGTATGCACCTGTTATCCGATTATAGCACTTAAACTGAAAAAGAAAGTCTGATTTTCATGATATGTCTTCTTTAAATGAAGTAGCTGTCATATGATATGTATCATAAGCTTATCATGGAATGTTCCTCATTCGTAAAACTCTTCCTAATACTTTTTTGGGTTACCTGATTGAGTAAACAATTAGCTCATTTTGAACAATTCTTTCATATGACTCACTTTGGAGTGACGGATTGTGTCAGAGAGTGATTCATTCATTATGTTTGTGATAACACATGCACAACATTCTTTCTTTTGTGATTAGTAGGAAACAAATATGTTATAAGGATGGCTGTGATATTCTACTGTGACTATGATATTTTAGGTCTGGAAGGTAAGTGTTGAGGAAAACATCCTTCCGGACTAGAGAGGTCAACTGTAATCATTTCTTTGTACTTATCAGAGCTGTTCGGCTGTCACCTATCAAGAGAATGAATGACTTGGACTGGAGTAATGATTTGAGAGGTGAACTGCTTGAGGTGATCTGTTTCCTGCAAACAAACTACGCAAAAAACTCGACAGTTGAGATGCTGAGTGGTGAATCAATCATTAATCGGTCATCATAATTTGTCTATGGCTGAAATTATCATGATTTCCTTGGAATGTGATGATGAATTTAACGGATAAATTCACTTCCAGAGTAAAAGTTCCTGATAATTTACTCAATGTCATGCGATCGCAAAGAAATTAAGGTTTCTGAGGAAAACATTCCAGGATTTTCTCCATTTCTTCAATGGGGCCCAATGGGTTGAAGGTCTAAATTGCAGTTTCAGTGCAGCTTCAAAGGGCTCTACACGATCCCAGTCGAGGAATAAGGGTCTTTTCTAGTGAAACGATCTGTCATTTTATTAAAACAATAAAAATTTACATACTTTTAAACCAGAAATTATCAGTTACTTTTTATTCTGGAAGTGAACTTATTCTTTAAGTTGGTGTACACAGTTGTGCTGAGGGAGTTTGGCTTTATTATCTTCCCTTCGCTATAACAGTGGCCAGGGTTCATTTTTCTGAATCTTCCCAGAGGGCTGTTTCTAATAGGATACACCTCCTCAGCTTCTTTTACCTCTGAACTGCGTTGATTAAATAAATCATATATCAGCCTAACCCAGGTGCCAGTAAGTAATTAGCATTTTGCAGAGCATTTCTTCAGTTTCTATGGTTACAGTTTCTTATTGCATCCATCCAGTCATGTTTGTCCTGGGGAGAACATAAAGGTTTTTCATAATCATGATCAGGACCATTGACGAATCGTTTGTCTGATGTTGCAGTTATTGCAATTTCATTTCATGCGCCTTGATAATGTAATTAGGTGTATTGATTGATTAACAAACTGGATGATTGAATCAGTTGATTGTTCTGGTCCATGTTCGCCTGCGTTCATTTTAGTGGTTCAGAACCGTTATGTGGTATAACCTCTAATGCAACTGGAGGACTATCGATTCCAGTCCTGCTCAAGATGTTTTATAGATTGTTGGATTAAATTCCTCTCTGGTATCGATTATGGTTTTTGAGGGCAGCACTGACACACAATTTCTGGAGGGCATCATCACAGGGACTGAGCATGGATCAATTCCATGCGAGATATTACATTTCAAATCAATTTCCGGAACATTTGAGGGAAGTAATGAGATTAAACTATTAATATCAGAGAGATCGCCCGTTTTAGGTCACGTTTGTGGAAAAGACCAATTTCAGGCCACATATTTTCTCTAATTACACACAAATCACAATCATACCAGGCAGGAGCTGGAGAGTAAATGTCACTGAGGCTGTAAAATGAAAATAAATAAATATGTGAAGGAACCAGAGATGCAGGGTAGAGCTGAAAATAGGAGAATATATCAGCGGTGGTATTGTTGTCCTGTTGGCTGTTAGCTGAGATGTTTTTTGTGTAATGAGGTAAGGAGGAACCATCACTGTTGGCTCTCGGCTTCCCACACACACAAATCTCTCATGAGAATCACACTGTGGCACCTCATGTGGCGGCAATGGCAGATGCACAGACAGCGATGTTATATTCCCATTCAGATGGCAAGTATTTTACCCTGACGTCGTGATCTGTGAGGAATTGTGTGCATGTGGGAACATTTTGGTTTGTTTGTTTGTGTTTGATTCATTTGTGTGAGCATGCACTTGAAACCCGGTGTATAGTATACAGAGTTTATCTGTGTATTTTTGACATTCTTGATGATGGTGTGTTTGCGTGTGAGTTTGTGTTCGGGCTGCGGTCCAGCTCTGCAGGGCTGTGGATTCATCCAGGTCTCCAGCATGCATCAGGATTATCTCCTGCTCGCAGGAGAGGGGATCGGCGTCACAGCGCTCTGCACTACCCAAGGCCATCAAACCTTACTAGCACACAGCACACCATCATCTGTCATCACTGTACACGAATACAGAGATGAGCTGCAAATTATGTATATTTATGCACACTGCGTTCACACTTTTGCATTTAAACAGATCGGTCGAGCAGCAAAACTGATCCGTTAAACAAAAACTAAAGCGAATGTTCAAAGTTTGATGTGATGTTAGAGCGTACTCAAAACAAGGTGATTTTTGTTTTGGAATGATGATGAGAATCTGAATTTATATACATGATCTGACACAGAGTTTGCATTTTAATTCATTTGTATAATAATTAAATTATTATAGTTATGAATTAAATAAACATTGTTAAACTTAATATTATGTTAAAAATGTAACTAAACAAATAGTGCACCCAAAAATGAAAACTTGCTGCGGATTTACTCGCTCCCGGGCCATTCATGATAAGTTTGTTTTTTCATCAGAATTGGAGAAATTTTACATTATTACTTGCCCACCTCTGCAGTGAATGGTTGCCGTCAGAATGAGAGTTCAAATATCAAATAAAAACATCACAATAATCAATGTAAGTATGTACACCACTTCAGTCCATCACGTAACATCTTGTGAAGTGAAAACCTCTGTGTTTGTAAGGAACAAATCAATTATTAAGATATAACTTTACTGTAAACTGTTGTTTCTGGCCAAAATATTATACAACTTCATTACCCCTAATAAAGCTTCCTGCAATCCATCCCGTTGTCCTCTGATATCAATATCAAATGACATATTTGTTTAAAACTCTTTTAGACTTTTCGCCTGTAAATAGTGTTAGATCTGTGCATATTTCTCTCCTGATTCAGACGAGGTGACCTTTTCACTTAAGACAGCAATATTATGGATAGAGGGTTCATTTGAAGCTGAAAACATCTTGATGCATTTGTTTTGCTTTACAAACGTTAATTGATGGACTTGAGTCGTGTGGATTACTCGTGGATTATTGCAATGCTTTTATCAGCTGTTTGAACTCCCATTCTGAAGGCACCCATTCATAGGAGATTTCTGCTAAATTTCTCCATATCTGTTTAGATGAAGAAACAAACTTATGTACATTTTCATTTGTGGGTGAACTAATCCTTTAGGCTAAGCCTTTAGCATGCTAGCTTAAATGTTACATTTACTAATTTAATCCAATACATGCAAATACAAGAGTTTCATTTTGATGGCTGTGCGGTTAAATGCCACTACAGCGACATTTCCCTTGTGAGAGTCATCATTAAATGGAACAGAGTAATTAAAATGTGAGGTGAGTTGAGGATTCGTACTTTGACAAACAGTGAAGCTGATCTTTGAAATAGGAAGAGGACTGCAAATTGTGTTTATAGTTATAGAAGCATTTATACATTTACTGTAAATTACTGACACACAACTCCTAAATCAATAACACCAAACGAGGAAAGTGTTTCATTATTCATGAGAAAACAGTGTCACACTATTATGTACATATCTGTGAAATGATGTTGAATATTCTAACACAATCCTAATTAGGATGTGGAAATGTTTTGGGAAGTGTCATTTGCTAGTTGGAAAATCCTATTCTTTTACACATGCACACTTTAGGATTTTCGTTTTGCAGACTGGAGAGAGTTCACAGCCCCAATAGGAAATCAAATATGAGTTCTAGATTTTGCCGGTGAAGGGGGGAGAATTATAGAGAGGTAATCCAGTTTTTGCGATAGAGAATGAAAACGATCGTTCAGCTTCAGTCCCGGTAATCCCCTGAAATAACAAGCTTATGTACCAAAGCTCCCATAATTTTATCTGGAATCTTTCATACAGTGGCATTAGAATGACATCAAAGCTGGACCAGTAATTCATGGCCAGCAAATCAATAGACAGATGAGCCGTGTTAATTCTTGGCATGGGCTGAAGCTGGTGTCTGTGGCTCAGGTAGGGGTTTCCTGAGATAACCATTCTGGTCTGATGCTCATATCACTTTGCTTTGAGCTTTATGCATAAAATACATAACTTTCAAAAGTTTGGGTTAGTAATTGTAATGAAAAAGAAAGAAAAATAAATTAACTTTAATTTAGCAATGAATAAAATACAATCAAAAGTGACATTTACTGTGTCATGATTTCAAACAACTACTGTTCTTTGAACTGTATTTTTATAAAAGAATCCTGAAAAAAACGATTACATTTTCCACAAAAATATTAAGCAGGAAAATAGATATTTTACATTGTAGTCATATTTCTCAAAATTTATATTTTACTGTATTTTAGATAAAATAACTGCATCTTAGGTGAGCAAAAGAGACTTTTCAAATAAAATGCTGATAATTTGTATAAAGTTAAACTCAGTTCAGTTTATTTTACATCACCGTTAAGGCATTTTACAGTTTGTTTCTGCATTAAGGATTTAATGACTGGCTCCCTGAATGAACTGTTGACGGTGCACTGAAATTGTGTCTTCGACAATAAACTCATTTGGGGTTACAAGAATTGTAATTAGGTCTGCTGAAGCTCTGCAGTAATCCCTCTATTAATAAAGTTTTTAATTATACTTAACAGCTGAATTGGGTATATACATTGTTCCTTCTAGGATGTTTTGTTTACTGAATGGCAAGATTTGTCTCCAGAGCCTTCATTTAGCAAATTAATTTCCTAAATAAAGGTGCACTCAGTAAGGTTTTTCTCATTAAAAAAGTTTTATACATAAAAAAACACTTTTGAGAAATCTTAGAATAATGTTTGCTTATATAAATATATGAGTGGCCCCCAGTTATCATCTCAGAAAAAAAATGGTTATTGTAGATTATTATGATGTTTTAATGAGTCCTGAAAAAAGATCATGCTAGATATTAACTTCAGTTTATTGTCCACACTGGAAATGGTCAAGTGCATTAGATCATACAGTATTTCCTTGTAATGTATAAATGAA
Source organism: Carassius auratus (assembly GCF_003368295.1). Classification (NCBI taxonomy): domain Eukaryota; kingdom Metazoa; phylum Chordata; class Actinopteri; order Cypriniformes; family Cyprinidae; genus Carassius; species Carassius auratus. The sequence continues at coordinate 156,779 of NW_020524900.1, read as the reverse complement.
ACAATATATAACTATAAATATTTTAGCAACCAACAGTTTATAAAACTGTTGGGATGATATTATGACGTTTATTACAGTGTGTGGTATTAGGTTGGGAAATCACACTGACTAAAAAGAAAACAAAAAACAAAAGATCCTGTGTTGCTCATTTGGTAGAGCGACCTTCTTGTGAGGCGGTGGATTTGTGCAGTGGTGACAAACAACATTTAAATCTCATATAGAAACAGATTACAATAGCTTAGTCAAGACAAGATAATAATACAAAAGCGAAACAGGCAAACAGCACTCAGAGTTGCCACAGTATAGGAGAAAACCAGAGGAGAGAGGGGTGGAGGAAGAGGGCAGTTAAAGAAGCGCTCTGCAGCATAGATGCTCTGAGGTAATTAGGCTCGGAGGAGTCAGATCCAGTCTGGCTCAAGGACACAGCCGAGCAGTACAGACATCATTTCCTTCTGCATGCTGCCACTAAAAGTTCTGCTCACTGAGGAGAAGATAGAGAGACGCGTGTTCATTTTAGGGGCTTTGTGATGGCCTGTGCCTAGCTTTACAACAGAGTCAGAAAGGAAGGCTGGGAGTAAAAAAGAAATTACAAGTAAAATCATTAAAGAAGTCCTGACAACACATTTTTGTGTGCTTGTATGTTTCCGTGTACGAGTGTGTGTCTGAACTGTATGTGTGTGCATTTGTATAGGAAAGAAAGTGAGAAAAGTGTGTGGTTTCTATACATAATAAAACAATTTTTAAAATAATTTGTCAGTTTTATCCTATTATCCTCTTGACTTGACTAGGTCTCTGTTAATGGCTATTTACAGACCTCGTAATATTTCCACACAAATTACATTTTAGTAAACGATTGCGAAGTTCGGAATGGCTGAAATCAAACTGGTTATCGTGTAGTGAATTTTGTCAGCTATTTTCAGTTTTAGTCTTAGTCTTAGTGCCGTGATAAATGTACTTGTTAGTTTTTGTCATATTTAGTCAACCTTATCCTATCTAGTTTTAGTCAAGTTTTAGTCAACTAAAAGTCTCAACATTGTAGTCTAGTTTTAGTAAAAGAAAACCTGAAGTATTTTAGTCTAACTTTAGACAATGAAAACTTGTCATTTTAGCAAAAAGATTATTATTATTTAACCATACAGCAGTATTAATATTGGCAGCCATTTTTTATTTAGTCTTAATCTAACTCATGTACATTTTAGTTACTATATTTAGTCACTCTTGTGTTTTTATTGTTTAGTCAAATTTAAGTCAATGAAATGTATGCATTTTAGTCAGGTTTTAGTCAAATCTTAGTCAGATTTTTGTCATGCTGTATAATGGTTAAACTGATTACATTTTTTTTTTATTATAATGATTGTTGTCATTTGAGAAACTTACTTTTGTATTTCAGGTATTGCACCAGTGAGCACAAATAAATAGAATGTGGACTCATGGTCTATTTTACCTCATGTGAACAGATTTATTATAGGCTTTTTATTATATAAATTAATACCAAAGACTTATGCAATCTATCTGTCTCACTATGAAAGCTAAATAAAATTTGCTAAATCAAATAAAATATATTATAACAGTGAAATTCCAAGTAACTCCACTAAATCCAAATTACAAAAGCCTATTTCTCCATTAAATCAACAGCAGTTGAGTAAGTGCATTTATTCAGCGATTACAATCACAAACAGAACACAGACCGGCTGAGTAACACTTTCATTTAGATCGTTAAACTCCAGCTTGTTTGTAGTTGTTATCGGCTCATCGACGGCGGCGCTTCCGCAATGAGGAGCGAGTGTTTGTGTGCGCGTGGTTGCCAGGTTCCTTCAAATAAGCAAAACACAGAGCAGAAAATGTATCCATGTAACAGCAAAGCTCTGATTCTGGGATTTGAACTCTTGATATCTGGCAACCGCACACATGAAAGCTTGCGTATAGAGGCATGTAGAGCAGTCCGCAATAACATTTTGTATCCTTTTCTGATGAAAATGTTAAATAAATAAATAAATAAATAATACATTTTAGTCTCTCCTTTTTTTGCCAACGTAATTGTATGTTGATATAGTCTTAGTTATCGTTTATTGACCTTATTGTGGTCTCGTCTTACTTGTGGGGAAAAAGCTCGTCAACAACAACAAAAAAAATTAGCCGAAATTAACACTTTTATTGTGTTTAGATACCACTCTACACTGGGTGATCAGCAGGGTGATCATGGAAGGGCTCAGTCATTTAAAAAGTTGTTTCCTTATTTTAATTCGGCCATTAAGATGCAGATCTTCATTCAGAGAGCATACATCAAGGGCCAGCCCGGGCACATCGGAGTGCACCAAAGGGAATGTCAGCGAGCACCTTGAAACCGCCTTCATTTGTCACAATCAGATTCTTGGCCCCTCTCATGCTTTTTGTATTCTGTGCAGTCAGGGCAACAAGCTCGCAGGGACAAATCGCTTATCCCTGATTCCCAACAGCTCCACACAACATCAATAACAGCAGTGTTTAACATAGCCTGTGCTCTCGTTATCAATGAGTCGTGTTGTGGGCTGCAGTCTAGACTCTTTATCTGTGAAAGAACGTTTCGGATGTTTGAGGTGCTTTGCAATTTACTCATGCAGGGACGGAGGCTTTGTTGTCAAAAACTTTGATCTTTAACCATATCCAAAACATTTGTTTAGTTGTTTGTAGTTGAAACACCAAAAAAAAAAAATTCTTAACAGTTTCCAAATCCATTTGTCCTGCTGCCAGAAGTATCCTCACATGGATATAATGAAACATCTATTTTTTTTTTTTAATCTGTTTTGGCTGTAAAATCCTTTTGGGAGCATCTGTACCAGGTCCGTTTAACATTGTTGAATTGATGTTATTTATGATTATCGTATCGCACATAAAATATTGCATTATTAAGGTATTGCACATAGCGTTAATCTTGAATATTGTGCAGGTCTAATGTGTACTAGAACATTAACTTTCTCAGGTCGTCTGCAAGTGCATAGTTTGGACAGCCACTTGTAAACATCTCTTTTTATAACCCTGAAGTTATGTTCAGCTAATTAGGGTCCATTGAGAGACGCTCTTCTGATGTTAATGTTTTGTGTCAGGTGCAGTTGTTTCTGTAATTTAATTACCTTCAGTTTTGCTGGTCACATCACGCTGACCTCAACTGTTTGTGCGATACATTGTAGTAAAGAAAGAAACTGCCTGTTTAATTGGGTCAGAAAGTATGATAGTCTAAATTATGAATAGAGAAAGTTAGAATAAATCACCTTTGCTTGAGGGTTCCTTCTGGGAAGGGCTGACAATTAAATTTTTTTGGACTACATAAGTGAGTTTGTTGGAGAATATGAGCTGCTTCTTATCGTAGAGATGTTTGCTCAAAGTTTGCATGTCAGAGAAGGGTCACTTATGAATTATAAAAATGTGGTTATCATATCAGATGTAAAGAGTAATCAATAGTGTCACCACTAGCACTAAAGGCTGTATTAAAATGAAACTATATTTAGGAATCAATCTATTTGCTCATGAGAATACAGCCGCATGTATTTCAGTTAGAATGATGTAACAGTAAATATTTGTATGTAATAGTGAGTGGATTCATATTTGGACGTTCTTAATAAAAGTAATCATTAATCAGTTGACTTAACTGAGAAATGTAAAATAAATCAAAGTAAAGTGACAGAATAAAATGTAAACAAGTGAACTTATACTAAATACAACAAAATATTTTAATTTACATGACTATGTTGAAAACATAGTACAAGGACTCAAATCAGGAAGTCCAAATAAACTTTTAGTACTGAGAGAGAGGGCAACTTGGGATGAATGATTAATGAATCATTGAACAAATTATGTTTTATGATGTTTTATTTAAAAAGCAGTCCCTGTTTATTATTGAGAATAAATGTTATCAAAGGCTTAAAGATGTTTGTTCATGTTTTTATTGGCTTTACTCTGAAGGTGTTGGTCATTCTGAAAGCCGTGGAGAGAGGTTTCTCAGCCCTGCAATATATCTCATGCACTAATGTCACTTAATTGTTGTGCAATTGTTGGTCAAAAACCCAGTTGTGACAGCCAAAAATCAACAGGCAATATAAGAACACTGAATTGAGTTCATTAGATGTAACCATGCAATACAATGAAAAGTGCTAAGTAACTTTGTTTATCATGTCTCAAGTCCACTAAATACAAAGAGCAAATTATGCTGGTTGTGGATTGCTAGAAAGTATTAGGGAAATTTGATCGCATGCTTGCTTGCTTGCTGGCTTGCTAATAGCATTCTTGTAATTCTAAAATAATGGCTCGGTGGGTTTTCTGTCATCTGAAACTCTAGCAAAAAGTTGGTGATCATGACATTGTTCCAGAATAACAGAATCAGTCACAAACATGGTGGCCAAAACTAAAGAAATTGCTTATTTCAGAATGGCCACAATGTAAAAAAACAAACAAAAAACCCCTGACATTTACGGTAAAATACCGGCAGCTGTGCTTGCCGGAACTTCACCATTAAAAATATGGTAACGACATTTTAGGTTTTACAGACTTAACTTAAATTCACCATAAAATACCGTATTTCATTAATTGATCTATTGTGTAATGTTAATAAATCAACATACTGAAGTACTAATATCTGTTTTGAACCATTGTAATGCACTAACAACCACCAAAAACTGGTGGTAATGAGAAAGTTACATGATTAATCAAAGCTCATCACTAACAGCTCTTCCACAACTGATTAATTTAACAACTTTAGATGAAAGATAAAACCCTAATGTACACAACTGATAAGAAAAAACTAAGAAGAAACATAGTTATTTCAATGAAAAAAAAAAAAAAACATAAAATATGAAGTGTCATGCAGGGAATTCTGGGAATGTCAATTTACAGTTTTTCTTTTTTACTTCCAAAACCTGTAATTTTAACGTTATTTTACTGTAAAATTACATTAAATATAATTACAGTTATTCACCATATATAGTATGGAAACTTACCGATAAACAATTAACAGGATTTTACTGTAGCATATATTTCAACAAATTCTCATGATAATTTAAAAATATTTAATGTTTTGGTGAATTGGTCATGAATTTGCACGATTTTTAAATAATCTCTTATGTATGATTTCGTACAATCCGCATATACTCCACTGTCAGTTAGGTTTAGGGCTGGGGTTCGGTAGACCTGCATTCTTGACCTGCTTTTTTTTCTAAAAACTGTACATTTCCATACCAATCAAATATTGAGATTGGGTGGTATATTTTATCCCAATTAAAGGGATAGTTCAGCCAAAAAAGAAAATTCTGTCATTAATTACTCATCCACAAGTCGTTCCAAACCTGTAAGATCTCTTCGGAACAAGGTCCAAAACTTAGCAAAGACATGGTTAAAATAATCCATGTGACATCCCTAATAACGACTTTATTGAACAATTTGTATCCTCTGTATCACCCTATATTTTCGAGAGTATCACATACTTAAAGTATGCAGCGTATGTATGCAGATATGTTGTTTATGTTCAGATCAAAGTGCAAACAATGTAAATGTATCTGTGTACAAATGTTGCATATGTTAAATAAATGGCACTATATGGTGATGCGAGGAGACTAATTGTTGCGGAGGAGACTAATTGTTGAATAAAGTTGTTATTTTTGTACAGTTGAACCCCTGATGTCACATGGATCATTTTAACAATGTTCTTGTTATGTTTATGAGCTTTGATCATGTTGGGATCGTGTCTTTGCTCTCTATGGGAGAGCTCTCAGAATGAATCAAAAATATCTTAATTTGTGTTCCGAAGATGAATGAAGGTCTTTCGGGTTTGGAACGACATGAGGGTGAGTAATTAATGACAGAATTTTCATATTTGGGTGAACTATCCCTTTGAATAAATGTTTCATGGACCCATATGCATTGACTTTCAAATACATTTACTTTTTCCAGAAAGAGGTTTTGTCAGATTTCTCCAACTTCCGAGGAATCCCAAACGGTGGCTAAGTAAAGTCGCACACACAAACACACTCCTGCCAATCGGTGGGGTGGAGATTAGCCCCTTCCAAGCGCTCTGCTGTTCCACAGATTTGCCAGGAAACAGAGACACGAGGCTGAGCTGCAGATCTCAGATTAAACCTCTTTTATCCTTCTATTCTCTCTGTGTGTGTACCAGTCTGGACTGCTGGTTTGATAACACAAAATAGGCTGTAAGCAAAGATATTGATTCTCGCACTGACGGAGTGCTTCTAATACAGTGCATGCAAATACTCAGCTTTGTGGTGATGCTGAATGAAGCTAAACTCAATCAGAGGAAGTGCTCGCTGCTCTGTGAAATGTGCCGCATTCATTTTCCTGCCTTGACCTCAATGGGCATAAATGACCAGTGAGGAAATTACATTCACGTTCCCACACAACAAATTATGGCTTTGAGTCACCATTAAAAGACCCAGTGAAATTAAAATTGGAGTTCTGTAGCTGTTAGTCCATGTCTGTTAGCTTTGAGGCCGCCTATATGCATTAGTACTCTCCAATTAGTTAGTTTAAAATTGTACTTTTTTTTTCAGATAAACATATTTAAAATGTCCTCTTTTCAGGTAAAATGTGCAAATATTAGTTGTTCAAATATTAATGTGCAAATTTAAAGGGTTAGTTCACCCAAAAATCAAAATTATGTCATTAATGACTCACCCTCATGTCGTTCCAAAGCTGTGAGACCTCCTTTTATCTTCGGAACACAGTTTAAGATATTTTAGTCCGAGAGCTCTCAGTCCCTCCATTGAAAGTGTATGTACGGTATACTGTCCATGTCCAGAAAGGTAAGAAAAACATTATCAAAGTAGTCAATGTGACATCAGAGGGTGAATTAGAATTTTTTGAAGCATTGAAAATACATTTTGGTTAAAAATAGCAAAAAGGTCTTTGGAACGAGTCATTAAAGGTGCTGTTGGGAACTTTTGTAAAAAAATATTTTTTACATGCTCCTCTGGCTCCTCCCAGTGGTCCTATTGCCATTTGCCGTTACAGACTGCTCCAGGTAAGAAATCAACCAGTCAGAGCTGCGGTCCGTAACTTTGTGTTCAAAATGTAGAAAAATTTATATAATAAGCAAATACACCATGAATCCATTTTCCAAACCGTGTTTTTTGGCTTGTCCTGAATCACTAGCGTGCACCTATAATAAGTGTTTATATTCGGACTATTTTAGATTGCTTCGGGGATACCGGGGCGGAGTAACCCAGTACCTTTGTGATTCCTCATAGACATAAACAGAGAGAAGTAGTTCCGGCTACGATGTTCTTCCGCAAGACGCAAACAGTTCTGTTTATTAAAGAGCCAGTAAGATGAAAATTCTAAGCTTCCTATCACTGTTTATAAGTCCTGTACATTAGGTTTAAATCCATCCAAGGTTAAAAAACATTGTCATTTTGTCAAAATATCATTTTAAAATTACCTCAATTCTCAGAGATCCCCAAACGGTTCGCACGAAGCTGTTCAAAAGATTCAGTTTCCTTAAACCCCACCTTTCGGTAGCATACTGTGTTCTGATTGGTCAACTAACATAGTTTTGATTGGTTGTTCCGCACACAACTTCATGGTAAACTATGCGTTAGCATCTGTTTGGGGTGAATTATGTCTCATCGCGAAGCAAACAGTAAAATAAAAAACTTGAACAGTCTTGCTGCTTTTTCTTCTGTGTGGGTGTATTCAAGCCGCGCGCTTCAGTTTGAATCTGAATAGCGCGTTCAGCGCGGGGACGTGGTCACATTACATATAACGAACGGCAACATGAAACAGACATCGCGTTGTTTTCAGAGATCCGTTTCTCCCAAGACGGTAGGCGGAGATTATTATGCAAAGTGCTCCTAGTGACGTACATAGAGATGGGCAAAAGATTTGAAATCTATAACGACTCATTTCAGCGATTCAGAGTCGACTTCTTACTTTAAGAAGCCAATAACTTTATAAATCGTGTACTTTTTGGTTTAATTACTTTGCACATTGTTTACACTGATGGACAGCTACATCATACACTGTAATACAGGTAATTTTTTATTTCCCATCTGTGTGGCTCTTTAACCGCTAGAGCGTCAAAAGTTCCCTACCGCAGCTTTAATGATATAATTTCGATTTTTGGGTGAACTAACCCTTTAAGGCAGTAAATGTCTTGAACACTGGGAAAGACAAAAACATTTTTAATTTGGGGTTGACAGGATTCAGGAATTGAGGTATTATAATGGAACAAAAGAAAAAGTAAAATAGTAAATTTGCAGTTAATATTTTTATCCACATAATCACTCTTTATCATGTTGTGTAATATGCCTAAAATGCCACTTTTAATGTTTCTCATCTTGTCACATTCAACTAAATGCATTTTAGGAACTAGGAAAATTATGAAGACGAAACCATTCAAAATGGCAAAAAAGTTAAGTACATGGCCATCACTGTTATTTAATATTTTTTATATCATAAAATGGTTGTTGGAACGAATCACACTGTAATTCATGTTCAGATTCTGTGAACAGTAAAACTCGCCTCCTTTGATTTGATTGGATATTTCAATCATCTTGATGTAGATGAGCACTGTTAGACCTCTGAGGCAAACCAGACTAAAAATGTAACAATTTAAACTTCCTCTCATCCTAATAGCTGTCACGGTTGCTTGCTGGCAAGAAGACGAAGGCAGAAGAATAAATTACAATATCCGCAAGTTGGTTACTGTTTAATCCAAGTTACTGAATAATCCAACTAGGCAGTCATACAGAGAGTGCAAAAACAACACAACATAACAGCGACTAGACACCAATGGAACGTTAGGGAAGGGTTTATAAAGACAACACAACCGAGATAATAAATCAAACACAGCTGGACACAAATGATAACAAACGAGGAGCTGGAACTCAAACAAAGGAAAGAGGAACTAATGACCGATAAACTAAAAGACTGTGAATGACAAAACTAAAGTCCATGATTGTGACAATAGCACAGACAGCAGTGCATAATGGAGTGTAGCAGAGCAAGAATATCAATTATTTGGCCGACAATCATGAGATAGTAATGTATCATGAAATCTGACATTTTAGATACATTTGTTAAACTTGTTAAAACTTTCATTTGTTTTACAACGTATTAGCAAAAATGCCAGGTTTTACATTCATGGCGGATTGAAGTAGGATTTGGATTTATTGGGTTTATTTATTTATTTACTATATTATAAAAACTGATTCATTTCCAGTTCCTGTCAAATCTTTGACATGATTTGAGTCTCTAAAAACAGATCGGTGGTGTGCAGGTGTTGAGAGCCTGCAGAACCAACAGCATGTCATCACCATGTACTGAGTGCTTTTCTGTGTTTCACACTAAAGCAGACTTGTCATTTTCTCTCAAAGGGAGCACAATACTGTATGTATATAGGATTTGGAGTATACTATTAGTATCTTTACCTATTGACAAACATGCAGGCACAGAAAGGGACAGTTCACCCAAAATAAAAATGATCATTTACCCATGTTCATGAAGAATGTTTCAATTGCTTTTGTCCATACAAAGAAAATCTGTGGGGTATAGACAAGAAAAACACATTATTTCATAATGCCTACTTTCGTGTTTCACAGAAGAAACGTTTAGGATGACATCAGACTGAGTAAGCATTGACAAAATTGTCATTTTTGGGTGAACTATTCCTTTATGAAATACTTAATGTTGAATAAGACAAAGAACATAGACTTTCATCCCTACTAAAAAGAAAAGAAAAGAAAAGAAAAAAGCTTAAACCAGAACACACTGGAGCTCTAACTGGCCTCCCAGCCTGGTCTGGTGTTCAACTGAACCAGAACAGACCAGCTAATAGCAAGCTTAGACTGATTATGGTGTTTTTTTTCAGCTGGTAAAAAGCACCTTTCTGTGCTCTGAACAGTGATGTGGTTGTCGTGGTGCACCTGGGTCGAAGGGTAGGCTTTTCTTGCTGCATTGTAACTGCCAGCGAGTGCCATTTTCAGTATGCGCACCATGTCAACTACCCCTAATGCCAGCTTCCTGACAAGTAAATGAAGGACCGCTCGTTGCTCTTGTTTCTTCCCAGGTGACATGCCGTCCCCATTCCGTCACTATCAAAGAGACAGAAGAAGATTCAGAGAGTCTGGAAAACGGTCCATTATGGTCTGCCAGAGGGAGTACAGGCACCATTAGGGAATGATATCCGTTACAAATAATGCATGTTTCCAGACTCTCGCTCCATTCTGTCAAGGGCGACAACGGGAGAAGATTGCAGAGCAGCAGAAGCGAGCACATTACTGTTTTAGTGTAAGACTACAGAAAAGAAAGTGATCAGCCTATGTTGGGTAAATTTGTTCACAATTCAGTCGATCTGCATGTGTCAGCTTGGTTTCATGTGGCTTGTGTCAAGATTGAAGCAGATGCAGAAATCTGTAGATGTGGCATTCTACTTAAAAATACCCTGATTAAATATTTAGTAAGCTTAAATGATACAGATGTTAAGGTATTCAATTTATAATCACATTAAACAATGTGCTTGATTATGTAAGCAGTGAATCTTTAAAGATTGAGTAGATCCACCATTAAATGTGATCCTGGACCACAAAACCAGTCATGAGGGTCAGTTTTGTGAAATTGGGATTTGAAATGAATCTGAATGAAAAAGTTTTCCATTGATGGAAGGTTTGTTAGGATAGAACAATATTTGGCCAAGATACAACTATTTGAAAATCTGAAATCTTAGTGTGTCAAAAAGATGGAAGAAAATTGCTTAAAATTTGTAATTAAGTACTTTGCAATGCATATTAAGTTTTGATATATTTACAGTAGGAAATGTACAAAATATATTCACGGAACATGGATCTTTATTTAATATCCTAATGATTTTTGGCATAAAAGAAAAATCAATAATTTTGACCCATACAATGTTTTGTTGGCTATTGCTACAAATATACTCTTGCTGTTACATACCTGGACTCTTTTAGTGTGTTTTTGCCCCTGTGACCCAGTTTCTGTCTTCCGTGTTTGGTTTGATTAGTTCCCAGTTGTGTCTATTCTATTCCTCATGTGTTCCATGTCCCTGTTAATTTAGTGATTCCATCCACCTGTGTTTCCCCATTATCCCAGGTACATAAGCCTTGTCCTTTCAGTTCTGTGTTGTCGGGTGTACTTGCTACTCACTTACTACTTACTTGTGTCTACCTCTGTGCTCCATGTGTTGAATATATTAAAAGCCTTATTTCGTTTATCCTTGGCTCCATGTTTCTTCCGGCAGCATAAACTGTAACAGAAGACCCGACCCAAAAAGAGAGCATAAAACTGCGTGTTTTTCCCTCCGTTTTGTTTTCATTTTTTTCACAGTCTTTTCTTTTCGTAGTGTCGATGGAACCCCTCTATAGCCCCGAATTCCTCCTCCTCCTGCTGGAGCAGGAAGGATGTTCTCTCGAGGACCATACCAGACAGTTTCTTCTGTTAGCTAATGCCACCAGCTACCCGGACTACGCGCTCTCCACCTTCTACAACACCAGCCTGAACTCCAAGTGCAGAGCGTTGTCGCCCGAAGATGGTCCTCAGGAGGAATTCACCGCATTCATGGAGTGGACTCTGGCAAGAAATGGCTCACCTCTCACCACCTGCCCCATAGAGGATCTCGCCAGTTCCACTCCCGACCCAGAGACCAGCCAGCCACCATCCCGCCACACGGAGCCAGAGCCCACCGCAGCCGCAAAGCCCGAGCCATCCAGTGACATGGAGCAGGATCTTGAGAGCGCGACTGACCAGGTGTGTGAGCCGGCAACACTGTGCATCGTGGGAGTCCTAGTGGAGATCGAGGGTGTGGAGGAAAGCCCTGCCCACACATCCACGACTGAGGGTGACCTACATCCGGTCTCGGGTAACATGGAGCAACTTTTGGATCTGATGGACTGGTCTATGGAGGTAATCCCTAATATTCCTGTTTCTCCGCTGGTTCCGTCCAGCCCTGACTCCCCTGTTTACCCTTTTAGTCTCCCACTCCTACATCCTCCAGTCATTTCCTCTGCTCCATTTCCGCTGGTTCTGCCCAGCCCTGAGTTTTCTGTTTCTCCGCTGGTTCTGCCCAGCCCTGAATTTTCTGTTTCTCCGCTGGTTCCGCCCAGCCCTGAATCTTCTGCGTCTCCGCTGGTTCCGCCCAGCTCTGAATCTTCTGCGTCTCCGCTGGTTCTGCCCAGCTCTGAATCTTCTGCGTCTCCTGTGTTCCCTGTCAGCCTCCCTCTCCCACCTCCTCCTGGACCTGCTGGTCCCTCTGCTCCACTTCCGCTGGTTCCGTCCCGCCCTGATCCTCTTGTCTTTCCTCCCATCCTTCCTCTCTCCTCCTCCTAGACCAGCTAGTTCCTTGCCATCCCTGCTGGTGCCAGTCAGTCCCGCAGCTCACCCTCAGTCCGCACCATCTGGGCGCGATGGTTCGCCGCTGGACTGCCAGTCTCCAGCTCCGCCTTGGCGCGTTAAGGCCCTGTCTCCGCCTCCAGCCTCCGAGCCCTGGACTCCTCCTCGGTCCTTCGACCCAGCGGCTCTTCCTGGGCTCTTAGCTCCCTCGTCTCCACCGTGGCCTGGCATCCCACCTGCTCCACCAGGCTCCCTCGTCCCTCCAGCTCCACCTTGGTCAGTCGTCGACCATCCGCCGCCTCGGGACTCCACTCCTCTGGTTCCACCTCGTCACTCCATCCCTCCGGCTCTGTCAGGCTACTCCTTCCCTCCGGTTCCACCTCCATCCTTGGTCGCTCCGGCTCCACAGCGGTCTTCCAGGACCCCGCCTCCGCCTTGGTTGCCTGAGCCTTCTGCTCCACCTAGGCCCTCCGGATCCTCGACATCACCCTGGCTCTGCGGCTGTGCTGCTCCATCTTGGGCTCCTCACCCACCTGTGCAGTCTCCGCCTGTCGGCCCCCTGGTGTCGTCGACCCCTCCTCCCGCCGTAGACTCCACCATGGATCTCCGTCCTGCCTGGTCTCTGGTGGACCATCTGGCTCCTCCTGCTCCTGTCCCCTCCCTGGCTCCTCCCTCTGTCATCTCCTCCCTGGCTCCTGGCTCCTTCCTCCGTGGTCCCTGTCTGCTGGCCCCCTCCTGGGAGTCTGTCCTCCACCGGAACCTCCTCCCAAGTTCCCACCCACGCCTCCCTCGGTTGTTTCTATGGTGCGAGGATGCACCTACCGGGAGGGGGGAGCACTGTTACATACCTGGACTCTTTTAGTGTGTTTTTGCCCCTGTGACCCAGTTTCTGTCTTCCGTGTTTGGTTTGATTAGTTCCCAGGTGTGTTTATTCTATTCCTCATGTGTTCCATGTCCCTGTTAATTTAGTGATTCCATCCACCTGTGATTCCCCATTATCCCAGGTACATAAGCCTTGTCCTTTCAGTTCTGTGTTGTCGGGTCTACTTGCTACTCACTTACTACTTACGTGTGTCTACCTCGGTGCTCCATGTGTTGAATATATTAAAAGCCTTATTTCGTTTATCCTCGGCTCCATGTTTCTTCCGGCAGCATAAACCGTAACACTTGCGACTTAAGACTTTTTTTTGTGGTCACATATCATAGATTGGCACAGATACTATATTTTCTCATGCTTTTGTCATTTGCCAGATGGCTCATTTGATTTTATACTATACTACTATAAAGAGGGTGTGTGTTCAGTATCGGGTGTGTTTACAGAGTGTGTTTACTGTTGTGTGTGTGCACTTTGGATGGGTTAAATGCAGAGCACGAATTCTGAGTATGGGTCACAATACTTGGCTGTATGTCACGTCACTCACTTAAAGAGGATAAATATGAGTAGGAAATAAAACACCTTCAGTGAGTTTGGAGTTTAATAGCAAAATGTAAGGATATTAAATATAATTTAGTTTTTATATTCTCATATATATATTTTATATTCTCATATAATTTATGAGAATTTAATGGAAGAACTAAATTGCTTTGGAAATGGTGTTATAAACAATTTCCTGATAAGTGAGGAAAGTATTAAGCAGCCTGATAAAATAACATTTCACATAAACACAAAACATATTGATGCTTAATTTTCACACAGAGACTGTGATTCATTTCAGGATTCTTCAAAAGAAGGTTTTTCAGAAAGTACTGTTTTTTCAAAAAGTTCAAAAGAACAGGATTTATTTTAACAAACTCTTATAACAGCTGTATTGTCACTTTTAATCATTCTTAGCCAAATGAATGTATTATAGTCTTTCAAAAAAGAAACTGTGGTCTAAAACTTGGTCAGACTCGACAGAAGCTCTCTGCGCTAACCATAGACTATAACGATATGCAAATTAAAATGCACTAAAGAAGAACCGTTTTGTCAGGATTTCTAATTCATCTGAAACTCTAAATTGGAGCTTTTAGGCGACATTACAATATATGCAAATATCTGTCAGTTTTCTTTTTGGTTCCCTTTGTATCTGTGATACAAAAAGAGCACTAATGATATTGAGACTGAGGATCGTGAATGTCATTTCTGCTGTTAGGGCAGCATGTCTATTATAATGTCACTGCAGAATGAGAAATTTTAAGTGCACTGACTTATTTAATATGCATTACTTTGTCTTTCCCCTTGTATCAATCATCCTTAAAAGTCTATAACATTTTCAGGTCTAGATTTTGCATGATTGTGGCAGAAGGTATGATAAAATTTTTAATTTTTAATTTTATGTTACATAAAAATATTGATTAACATATATCTTACTCTCTGTCTTAAATTATTTTCCTTCTCGGCTGATGACATCAATTCCCTTTAACCATCTGTTACATAACTTTTCATGGCACAGTTTTTGTTGTTATTGTATATCTTATTTCACTTCGAAATATGTCTCATTATGAAATTCAAATGGGATGCATCTGCCATACCAGGTCGACTATTCCTTGTCTGGTCTCATTTGCCTCATGCTGTGTTTTCTTCAGCATTTAAACTTCAGTATTGTGTATAGTTGGTAATGCAGTTTCTGGCCTGAGGGGTGGAGTGCTAGGAAATAGTATTGGGATTACAGCTGCCATTTGGCCTGAGGATCTGCTAGAGGCAAGCTCAGATTTACAGAATAAAAACCTTTTGACTGCTTAACACAACATTTAGAAGAACAATGAAAACCTGACAGCCCTAAACCATTTGACCAATACAAAACACAAAGATTTGTTGCAGACAAACTCGACTGGATGTTAGAGTTCTGAAATTTTCTGGGAAATTCTTGTCTGCAGCTTTGCTGGTGTGAAGATGCCAAGGCTTTAATTCAATTGAAACTGAAAACTGAAACAGAAACTGAAAGAGATTTATATTTATACATATACATATTTATATACATACATATATATATAAATCTGAGGGTACACTATAAAAATATTTTTCTATTTTTCAAAGTTGTCAAAAAGGTGTAATTTAAACAACATTTTATAGTGTCTCTATTATAGATTTTTGAAAATTACCTTTCATGCAGTGTGTAACACAGCTCTAAGTGAATGAAAACATTCTGCAAAGTCTTAAAGCTGCAGTAGGGAACTTTTGTAAAAATATATTTTTTACATATTTGTTAAACCTGTCATTATGTCCTGACAGTAGAAAATGAGACCGATAATCTGTGAAAAAATCAAGCTCCTCTGGCTCCTCCCAGTGGTCCTATTGCCATTTGCAGAAAGTCATGCGCTCCCGGTAAGAAACAACCAATCAGAACTGCGGTCCGTAACTTTGTTTGTGTTCAAAATGTAGAAAAATGTATAGACGGTTTCATCGGGCGCACGCGCCTGGACCTAAGTTAACTTCCGGTCTGTGTTATATCGGTCTGGCTGCGGTGCCATCTACAAACGCAGTTAAAGTCAAGGTGATGAGTAGACTGAAGTTGGGCTCAGGTGGCTGTGCTGCGGGATGTGTTTCCCATACATTTATTTATTTTTGGAGACTCGCAACAATTTTAAAACTGATCGATTTTCAAAAAGGCTTCGTTAAATAAACATGAGTAACGTTACGTAACGTACTGCACGTTTAATAATTATAATTCCTTACATTTATGTTTAAATATCAAAATGAGGCACGGGTGTTTTTATATCACTGTATTTCTGAAGGAAGACTTGCATGTTATATGCCTGATAGCAGCGTATGAGCGTACCAGCTCTGCTTTGTTTACAGCTGTTACTGGGGAAACCTCTATTTCTCGCACTTTATGTCTATGCTTTAAAACATCTCCTGCTGGCAAATAATGAATTAGCATTTTCATTAAGTCCGCCTGATCCACACAGAAAACACATTTTGTTTGTTATCAAAAAATATCTACTCTAGAGGGACTTGGCTGTTGTTATTGATTCTATTTGGAGTCTACCGGAAGTTAAGTTAGGTCCACAAAAGCGCTCACGCGCATTAACGTATGTTTATGTTGATGCCGTTGAAACCGTCTATATAATAAGCGAGTACACCATGAATCCATTTTCCAAACCGTGTTTTTAGCTTGTCCTGAATCACTAGGGTGCACCTATAATAAGTGTTTATATTCGGACTATTTTAGATTGCTTCGGGGGCACCATGGCGGAGTAACCCAGTACCTTTGTGATTCTTCATAGACATAAACAGAGAGAAGTAGCTCCGGCTACAATGTTCTTCCGCAAGACGCAAGCAGTTCTGTTTATTAACCGCTAGAGCGTCAAAAGTTCCCTACCGCAGCTTTAAATCTGAAAGTGCACCATGTATAAAGTTATTGTCTCTCAAAAGAAAGAGTCAACTCTGAATTATTGAAAATAGTCGTTTTTAAAACGAATCCCAAGGCGTTTCATGTTGATGTCAACATGAAAGATTAGCATATTGCCCACCCCACCGTAATGTCTTTTCCGTTGGTTTGAATAAAAATGCAGTTTCATTCTTTGCCACTAGGTGCCACTTTTGAAGCAGTAAAAATAGCTGTTTTCCCGGTAACGCTGTACACAAAGCAGCACTGCTCTCACAAATGCTGCTTTATTTTTTATTTTTCATTTATTTTATTTGTATTATGCTTTAAATGAACAAATGCTGCTGTATCAGACATTACAGACATGAGACCAATAAAATGAGACCAATCAGACCAATCACCGAAGATTAGCACCACTCAAAGGAGGGGTTCGGAAAAATTATTCGTTGAGTGAATCAATTGGGAGTCGTTGAGAAATTAAGGTAAAAATAAATGCATATTATAAGACAATGAAAAAGTTTTTGACCTTGCATACATGTCAACCTGATGTTGGAGACTTCCAAAAACAAAATATGAACCTGTCATTACCCATAATAGGGGCACTTTAAAAATATGATTTTTTTTCCATACTATGGAAGTCAATGTCTACCAACAGCTGTTTGAATTGACATGAGGGTGAGTAAATGGTGACAGAATTTTCTTTTTTGGGTGAACTATCCCTTTAAGGGACAGATATATGTAGAACGTTGTGAATGGCAGGTGTTTCAGTTTTGAAATAATCTGCTGAACTTTTTGCAAATATTAAAACATATATGTTTATATAAGTTATTTCCATGTGGGCTGAATACTACAGGAAATATTTCTATAAAAAGTGTATGACTTTTCCAGGTTCTTTTGAAGCAGATCTGGGCCTTTAATTTCTCCTCAGACAGCACTAAAAGATCATCCTTATCCACTGGTTTATCTTCCAGTATGATTTCTGGTCCAATGTCAGTCCACACAGAATATCCCTGTACTGAGACAAAATGTCATATCTGATACCAATAATTAAGACGAAAGAACAGGAGATGGGGACAGTGACGAAATATGTGATAGACGGCTGCCGAGCGGAGGAAAAGAGATAGAAGGATGGGGTTCAGATTTGTGTGAAATACAACCGAATCAGAGGCGTGATTAATCTAGCAACCTTTAGAGGAAAGGTCTGAGGTCCCGCGGGAGAACTGATGGCTGTGAGACACAGAAAGAAAACTGAATGTGGAAAGGGCAGAAGTCAATAGAGGTGCTGAGTGCATTCTCAGCCTCAATTATAATGCTGTCACTGTGAACTGTAAATACATCAGCTTCTCTGGGTGAATGAAGAGACACATTGTATAACCAAGAATCTTTACTGATGTCCAGGGGTGCATTAACGCACAAGCTATAAGGGGCTGAAGCCCAGGGGCCTACACTTGGGAGGGGCCCACTGGCTGCTGGGAAAATATATATTTTTAATAATTATTTGTATATATGGGAGTTTGGAGCAGTGACAATTTAAGCAGCCCAACAGTTTTAACACTGATCTTCATTCTGTATATTAGAACGATTTCTGAAGGATCTTGTGACGACACTGGAGACTGGAGTAATGGCTGGTAACAATCCAGTGCTACATCAAAGAATTAAATGATATATATATATATATATATATATATATATATATATATATATATATATATATATATATATACACACACAGTAGGGCTCGAAAGTTTGGGCACCCTTTGCAGAATATTATAATTTATTTATATATATATATATATATATATATATATATATATATATATATATATATATATATATATATATATAATAAATATAGCCTCGAAGAGCATTACTTTTGAATGGCAGTGCGTGTGTGTGTGTGTGCATATACTGTATATATATAGAGAGAAAGAAAGAGAGAGAAAACCATATACAGCAGATTTATAATATCAACCAACATATCAGTTACTGCCATAGCATAAATAAAGATTAATTTATGACCGACCCTTAAAATATTGAACTAAATTCACATCCAAGATACAATGGACAGCCTGCTTGTAGCTGTGACCATATTACCACCTTGTCTGCGCTTTCATTTCCAATAAGTAAATGGTGAAAAAAGTGAAAATGGCCTTTTTTTGGTAGAATGTTTGGAATATTGAAGCCTCACCCAAGCATATACTGTACAGTAGGCACTACAGGCGTTTGTGTGCATTTTTTTTGTTCTGGTGTTGATATGTGTGTGTGTGAACTTTACTGCATCTGATACAGTGAGGTCAGATATGAAGCGATGTGCACATCTGAGTTTGCAGGACAATTTTACTGCAGTATCACTTAGAAAAATAAGCTTCAAACTACATAATGTCTCCTGTAAGCAGTACTAAAGCAAATGTTTTTTTCTCTTTCTTAGCTGATTAGGCCACTTAACCAGTCACAACACTTCGGGCAACACACAAAAGACTCTGGGCTTTTTCAAGAGCTTTTCTCATCAGTAAGCATTTGCCAAGTCAAAAGAGAAAGTTAAACCTTCTGTTACTAGCAAGCATATAGTTTGGCTACATATATTTGGCTCAGTGGCAGAATGTAATTGGATAGACAATAACAGAGCGCGATTGTGCCATTGTGGCTAATTACAGGCTATCACAACCCACAGGTCTGAAACTGACACAGCTAGAGAAGAGAGATCTGTCTGGATGGTTTCTGTTAGCAAAATGCTATCAGAAGGTACCTTTTTGTTCCTGTTTGTTGCAGTGGCTTATTTGTTTCAACATTGTTGAGCAGCAGTATAGAAGAATTAGAGTTTGCTCAGAGGTTGCTCTGGAGTTCTCTGTTATTTAATTACAAGGTATATGAACAATCTGAAAGGCCAACAAAATGCTCAATTTGCTGTGTACTTAAAGGAATAGTTCACTATAAAATAAAAATTAGCTGAAAATGTACTCATTTTCAGGTCATCCAATATGAAGTTGAGTTTTTTCTTTTAATACAACAGATTTGGAGAAATGTAGCATTACATCACTTGCTCACCAATACATCCTCTGAAGTGCCGACAGAATCCAAACAGCTGATAAATTACTAAAATACACACAGCCATCTTGTGAAGTGAAAAGCTGTGTGTTTGTAAGAAATAAATTCATATAGATGTTTTTTGACTGATGCATTAGTCAGCTGTTTGCACACTGTGTTGGTATGCAAGTCTAGTGCAAAATTTCTCAAAATCTTAATAAACTCAATTACAGCTCATGAGTCAATTTTCAGCAAATTTCCATTTCTGGGTGAACTATTCCTTTAATCTCAGTACTGTATAGGAGATCATTATTAAATATGTGATTTTTCCAGATTACACAAGAGTTCACTTCAGTTTGAAAATAAATGTGTCAAGTATTAGGAGATCCTCAGAGGAGTCCAAGAATCACTCATTAATGCGCTGTGACATTTCATTTCTTCGGTCTCACCTGTTTTCACGCTTCCTGTAGTTACTGCACTCTGTGAAATCTGCCGTGCTGAGCTGTGTTTGGCGTATTGCCTCTAGTCGTTGACAGCTGAGTGTTATTGAGACACATTGTTCCACACCACGATCGCTCTCCCTGGGTTTGAAGAGCTTCATTGGGCTTCCGATTTCAGACGTTTGGTAAACCTCAGGTAATCTCTAAACACATTTGCCTCAGTCTACTTTAGATGAACGGCTGGGCTATTTTTGCTTGTTTGCAGCAAACTTTCCTTAAAGAAAAAGTTCATTCAAAACTGAAAAGCCCTTCTTTGAATACTTGGAAGATGACTTGATAACTGAATTTAACCTTATTCTTTAATTGGAGTGGTTAAGTCTAACCACTTAATAATCCACACAATCTATATATCTATCTGGTCGCCGTAATTTTGCCAAGTAAGACATGTTCCTGGATCAACATCTTTTGATGATCTTGGATCAACATTTATTGTCCAAAATATAGACTTAACCCAATCCCTACCCCTAAACCTAACGATACTGACGATAGCTGATCAGGTGAAATCACGCTCACCCTTTCTATCTATCTATACAAAGTATATATAGCAATATCTCTCTCATCTCTCTCTCTCTCTATATATATATATACAGTATATATTAATAGTTCTATTTAGCGAGGATGCATGACACTGATGAATGGTGACAGTAAAGACATTTATAATGTTTCTACAGATTTCTGTTTCAAATAAATACTGAACTTAGTATTTGCCAAAAGAATCCTGAAGAAAAGTATCAAACAAAAATGTCAAACATTTTTCTTTTTTCTCTGATACTAACAAAAATGTTATTTGAGCACTTAATCAGCATATTAGAATATCATTTCTGAAGGAAAACATGACACTGAGGGCTTGAGTAATGGCTGCTGTTTTTTATTGCAATGTTTTTTGTTTATTTGTTTTGGTAATAATTTTTAGTAACATATACCATTAATATATAATATATAATAATTTGGTAATATTAAATGCATCCTTGGTGAATATAAGAGACATTTTAAAAAATCTTTTAAAAAACTTTTGGATAGTAGTGCAAAGGATTTAGTGTCATCAAAAATGTATACATTAATGAGATATTTCATACAATATTTCTATGATCAAATGATTTGAATTTAATGTAATGACAGCATAAGAGTCAAATTGTAAGCAGCAACTATAATATCAATAGTTTTTTGCACAATAAATATCTCTCAAATATGAGGGTAAATATGTTTCAGAAAGAAAAAATTGGAGCTTGAGAACATTAAAAAGTTTGCAAACCCCTGAATTCATTTCTTCCTGTTACTATAAGCCAAGAGAGACAGGCAGTATATTCGAAAACATTTCCCAGTTATTCAGTAACATTTTGTGGGCAGAAATGGGTGCTTTGTGGAACGGTTGTGGGCTATGACTCAAATACATATCATCGAGCAGAAAGAAACGAGCACAGCTCACCACAATTGCACCTGGGTTGTTCTTGGCTGAGGCAAAGGGCCGAGCTGGAGCCGTTTGAGGCTAATATACTGTGACACTGATGGTGCTCACCATGACCTTTTTGCAGTCGGCTTGTTCTGACACCACTTCCTGCATGTGTTTGTGTCCCTGGGACAGGCTAATGAGAGAGTGTCTGCACTCCACCCACTCTGAAAGATGAGCCGGATACAGCTGCTGCCGGCAGGGTTCTAATCACACCCTACAGCCTGACACCCCTCTATATGTGTGTGTGTGTGAGTTAAACCCTAACAGGCTCCCCTCCCACACAACATCATCATCATGTAACGCTAGCTACCGATTTTCCACTGACACACTTACAAATATGAGTGTCTCTTTTCTACAGTATTTATACTTCCTCACCGGAGTCTTCGTAGATTCAATTATTCCCAATTTAAATGGAATGTGTGTGTGTGTGTTTGTGTGTATATATATTAGAATACTTTCTCTAGTTGCAGATTAAAGATAAAAATTACATTTCTTTTTTCTTTTCTTTTCGTTTCTTAAATATATTCTACAAGTGGTGTGATAATTGAAATTGGACAGATTGGGGAGTTAAAAAAATACACATTTCAACATTAAAGTCGGCAAAAAATTATTTTTAAAATAGTTTCCATCAATAGTGCACCTTGCTAGTGTTGTGGTGAACAGTTAATCTGTGCAAGTTAATCTTGTACAGTATGTCAATTGTTTTATGTCAAAATCTGATTATTTGCTTCCCCTCTGCCATCATGATGATCAGTCACAATCTGATATCAATAACAACCAGTTCACACAGACTTAAACTCTTCAAGTGAGCTAAATCAGTGTTGTTATTGTTATCGTTTTTGTAAATTAAAATAGAGCTGAAATAAAATATAAATAATAGATTTAAAACCTAAACCTAATTGAACTTAAAGAGCCAGTAAGATGAAAATTCTAAGCTTCCTATCACTGTTTATAAGTCCTGCACATTAGGTTTAAATCCATCCAAGGTTAAAAAACATTGTCATTGTCATTGTCAATATTGTCAAAATATCATTTTAAAATTACCTCAATTCTCAGAGATCCCCAAACGGTTCGCGCGAAGCTGTTCAAAAGATTCAGTTTCCTTAAACCCCACCTTTCAGTAGCATACTGTGTTCTGATTGGTCAACTAACATAGGTTTGATTGGTTGTTCCGCACACAACTTCACGGTAAACTATGCGTTATCATCTGTTTGGGGTGAATTATGTCTTATTCCTCTCATCGCGAAGCAAACAGTAAAATAAAAAACTTGAACAGTCTCACTGCTTTTTCTTCTGTGTGGGTGTATTCAAGCCGCGCTTCAGTTTGAATCTGAATAGCACGTTCAGCGCGGGGGCGTGGTCACATTACATATAATGAAGGGAGACGTGAAAAACAGACATCGCGTTGTTTTCATATGGATTACTATATCACAGAATATCTGTTTTCGGCAGCACTTGTTTAGTTTTAAAGTAGACATGTCAAGCTTTCTATAGATATCTCTCTCATGTCTCTTCGTTGAGTATTCACGGAGTTACACTTCATTTTAATGACGTGTTTGTACATGACGATCAGCGCAGACAGGCTGCAGGCAGCACACATACTGATAAGACGCTCGGGAGAAAACAGACACATAACTTCATAATCATACTTCGCGTTGTGATTCGAGATGCTCGTTGTTCTAAATAAAGTTGGTAATGAACCCTCTTTTATGGCCAAACGCTTTGAAAATCCCGCTGTACTCACCGAGATTAGAAAAGCAGTCATCAGTGAAATGTTGTGAACACAACAAAAGGGATTTGTTGTACTGCTCTGGTATTGTGGTAAAACTGAATTTTAGCCATTGGTTCTTCTGATCTTCATTATTTGGCAGTGAAAATAAAACACACTGTCTCCTCGACATGATGCTCTCACACCAACCAGAGCGTCTGTGTGGGGGGTGGGGCAGGTCAGAGATCCGTTTCTCTCATGACGGTAGGCGGAGATTATTATGCAAAGTGCTCCTAGTGACGTACATAGAGATGGGCAAAAGATTTGAAATCTACAACGACTCGTTTTAGCGATTCAGAGTCGACTTCTTACTTTAGAAGCCAATAACTTTATAAATCGTGTACTTTTTGGTTTAATTATTTGCACATTGTTTACACTGATGGACAGCTACATCATACACTGTAATACAGGTAATTTTTGATTTCCGATCTGTGTGGCTCTTTAAATATTAGAAATGTTGCCTTGACAACTAAGTTGAAGTTGAAGTTGAAGGACTAAAATTACTACAACTAAAACTGAGATAGGTATACATTTAAGGTATAGAAAATAAAATAAATAAATAAATTAAAATATAAATACAATGACAAAAGCACAATAAAATTCCTAAACTGAAAACTGAATATATTGCAATAAAAGCTCATTCAAGTGACAACAATTAATAAATACTACAATAGTATAAAATTAATATTAAAAAACAATGGGTTATCCTGGACTGAATAGCATAAACTGGCATTAAATCTAAATTTTTTTTAATAAATAAATAAAACCCAAAATGCTATTAAAGAGAGATTGCAAAAAGAGAGTCTTCCAAACCGCATCTTTACTTTACCCAGATACACTTTCATAAGTGTATAATAAGAATTTATATTTTAGAACAGACCACATGGATTTTTTTAATTAAACAACATACAGTACATACGTCATTTGCCAATGCAGGTCATGTCATATCATATCCGTAAACTGAAAAAAAAATCTGAAATAGTCTTATTATACCAAGGTCTGCAGCTCTACCATTGGAGAAAGCATAACAGCTAGCTTGGCTCATGTGTGCTTTAGTAACCAGTCACATTACTGATCCATTGATATCGATTAAAAAATGGCCTCTGGTCTCCTTGCCCGCATAGCATTCAACAGGTAACCCTGAGTTCATTATATAACATTTAACATTATATAACATTTATATAACATTCAAAAGCTCATCAAAAGGGTTATGGCAAATGTTATGGCAAATGGTAATTACTTGTAATGTAAACTTTTCTTAGATCATTAAACAACAGCATGTACCATACAGTCAAAGCCCTTAAAAACTTCAGGAGTCAGAGAAGGTGAGAGAGAGGCTGTGTTCTCTGTCCAGGACGTCTGTCCTCTCTGGGGGAACATCAGAACTGCCTCATTCACTATTCTTCCAGCACAGAGGCGGTCGCCACCTGCTTCAGGCCCATTCTCCATCAGACCATGACTGTGCCTGGTTTCTCTCTCTTCATTAACGCATCGGCCTGCTGCTAATAACACTGTGGTGGCATCTGTTCCCTCACGTGCTTTTCAAACGTTAGCGCAACCGCTTACAGTTGTGATTAATGTAAAAAGACTGACAATCTAATTGACTGTGAATGTAGATGTATCTTCGACTGTTCTTTACAGCATCAGATACAGCTGTAACTTCTGTTGATAGATACTGATCAAAATAAAAATGGATTATTATTAATTATTCATTTCAAACTAATACAATTATTTGCCTTTATAATCTTTAATCAGAATCCATATGGACTACTGGATTATATTAACCAGCAGGCAAATATCACAGCTATTTAGGCATTATTTGATTAATTTAGATTTTCACTGGCTCCCTTCTGGTGTGTACTGTAACAAGATTCCCAAAATGCGTAGTATCCTTTCACCTGGAAATATAAACAAGTTACAGTAATATATACAGTATATCAAGCCCTGCATGTGACATGCAAAAAAATAAATAAAAATAAAATAAAAATAAAAAATGTACTTCAACGACTTTTTTTTTGGCCACATTTTATTAATTTGTTCCCTTGTATTACTTAAATTGTGGATTCATTTTATCAATTTGTTGCCTCATTTTATGTAAACAGTGGCCACATTGTACTGATTAGTTCCCTTATTTTAGTTACATTGTGGCTGTAATATAAATAAATTGAAATAAAGAAACAATTTGGAACAACGTAAGATTAAATAGGTTAATACCTCAAACAAATACATTTTTCCCTCACATTTTAAGTGCGGGTCTCTGTAAAAATGGATTGAAAACAGGAAATTCAGTTTTAGCTAATACAAAGATTTTCTCAGCCATTAAGTGCAATGCTGTGTAAGTATATGCTATTGAAAAAAACATGGAACAATGTTAAGCTTACATAAAAATTTTGACTTAAGTTACGCACTAAATAAGACATGCACACACTTTTTGTTCTTGAATTTGAATCCTTCTCCATGGTGCACTGCTGAGGACGGATTAATTGAAACGTATCGGTTTTTCACTCTTCTGTGTCTGTCCTCCAGCTTACAACGACTGAGAAGATGGATAACATTGTATAACTGAAATGTGGAACCTAGATGACAGGTTGATAAGTTCATCATGGTTATTTTTATGAGAAAAAAAAAAAAACTCTCAAAGCTCCATAGAATAGTGCTGTTCAGTCATTATGTTAATTTGTTCACCAGAAAGGCTAATTCTCCATGGGTTCTGTCTAGAATTTCCCATGGGTTTTGCTATTTTAGTTTTCAGTTATGAGTAAAATATGGTTCGTGGTTCACATTGCTTGAAAAAACTTTAGTTTTATTATTCAAGGATTTGAACCCCCACAAGGATGTGTTTACATGCTTGATGAATTGTGTTTAGCAAAGAATGTTTTTACATTGCATTGAGACATTAAGCAGGAACATTTTTACCATGTTTACCTCCATTCTGTGGTCACAATCTTTTCTAATAAAATTACTTTTAATGTATAAGAAAATTATTTTTACTCAAAGAGACTTTTATATGGAGCCCCGCACATGACATACAAGAAAAAAGAAATAAATTGTGCGCAAAATTTACTAATTTGTTCCCTCAATTTACTAAAACGTGCACATGATTACTATTGCGTTCCCTCGATTTACTATTGCGTTCACTCGATTTGATAAATCGTGCGCACGCTTTAGCAAATCGAGGGAATGAATTACTAAATCGTATAAGTCAAATATGAAATAAATCAATATAAGGACTTTAAACACCACAAGGATATGAGTTTACTATGAGTAAGCTATAAGGCCTGCTGTTAACATTACTTAAAGAGATAGATAGAGTCATTAATTACTCACCAACACGTCAATTCAAACCTGTTAGACCTTCGTTCATCTTTGCAACACAAATTAAGATATCTTTGATGAAATACCAGTGCTTTCTGACCCTGCATAGACAGCAAGGATACTACCACGATCAAGGCACAGAAATGTAGTGAGGATATCGTTACAATAATCCATATGACATCAATGGTTCAACCTTAATTTTAAGAAGCTACGAGAATACGTTTTATTGCTTTTTTCAACAATTAATCTTCTCCACGTCATCCTGGCATCATTTTGGAGAGTATTACAACGTACTGTATGCACAGGCTTTGATCTGAACGTAAACAAGGCAAAGCGCATGTGTGTTCAACGTCAGCAGCACCACGTGCATACGCTGTTGACATTCAGATCAAAGTACTAGCATGATTACTCACCAAAATGGCGTCAAGGTGATGTGGAGACAAATTGTTGAATAAAGTAGTTATTTTTGTTTTCTTTGTGCACAAAAATATTCTTATAGCTTAATGACAGAATTTTAAGTTGTCTGTCAACTATCCATTTAAAGAGACTTTCAAGTAAGAAAGAAAATAAATAAATAACTTTGTCCTTTTTATTTCAGGAACTTCTACTACATCACCATGCTCCGAGACCCTGTGTCACGTTACCTGAGCGAATGGAAGCACGTGCAACGTGGTGCCACCTGGAAGACTTCCCTTCACATGTGTGACGGCCGGTCGCCCACACAGGACGAGCTGCCCACCTGCTATAACGGAGACGACTGGTCGGGGGTCACGCTGCACGAGTTCATGGACTGCCCTTCAAACCTGGCCAACAACCGGCAGGTGCGCATGCTGGCCGATCTCAGCCTGGTGGGCTGCTACAACCTCTCCACCATGAACGAGAGCGAGCGCAACCCCATTCTCTTAGCCAGCGCCAAGAGTAACCTGAAGAACATGGCCTTCTACGGCCTGACGGAGTTCCAGCGCAAGACGCAGTACCTGTTCGAGCGCACTTTCCGTCTGCGGTTCATTTCCGCCTTCACTCAGATCAACAGCACGCGTGCCGCCAATGTAGAGCTGCGTGACGACATGCGCAGACGCATTGAGCAACTGAATTTCCTGGATATGCAGTTGTACGAGTTCGCCAAGGAACTTTTCCTGCAGAGATACCAGTTCATCCGCCAGCGTGAGCGGCAGGAGGAGAGATTGAAGAGGCGAGAAGAGAAACGCTGGCTCAGGGAGCGCAGAGTCAACCAGAACAAACAGCCCAGTGTGGAAAACCAACCTCAGGTCACCACAACTGAGGACTATGCCAGCCAAGTGGTCCATTGGTGATACCTCTTGGAAACATGCACCGGGACACAGAGAACGTAATGGCTCAATTGAGGAAGAGAAGGTCACATTTTGGGCTCTGTCATTCAATTTAGCTGGCCGGGTTTTTTTTTCTTTTTCTTTTTTTTTTCATGAAGCCTGTTGCACTGTAAAAAAATCATTGCCTTGAGCAGTATTTTTTTTTTTTTTTTTTTTAGAAAAAAGGAAATTACATAAGAATCTAATTTTTTATTAATTTATATATATATATATATATATATATATATATATATATATAGAATTACATTTATTTTTCTTACCATACTTTTTTTGTTTTAAACATTAAAACAAGTTTTCTGCTTAAATCAACACACACACACACACAATTAAACTTGAGAAGTAAACACAAAGATGAGAAAAACAGACTTTTATTTGAAGATACAATAACTGTTTTTTAGAATGTTTTTTTAAGGCTGTTAGCAATCAATTTGTTCAAAACTACAGTAAAAGCAGTAATTTTGTGAAATAACATTGCAATTTGAAATAACTGTTTTCTATTTAAATATATTCCTGTAAAAGCTGAATTTCAACAGCCATTACTCCATTCTAACATGCTGATTTGGAGTTTATGAAACAAACACCAAACTGTTTTACTGTATGTGTAAACTCTTATATATTTTTTCAGAATTCTTTGATTTATATAAAGTTCAAAAGAACAACATTTATTTGAAATAATCATTTTTGCAACATTATATATGTCTTGTTACTTTTGATTCATTTATTGGGTCATTGCTGAATAAAATTATTTTATTTTTTTTAACTCGCTGACCCTAAACATTTGAACAGTGGTGACTATTCTCTGGGAAGTGTTAATATTTTGCTTTGCACAAAACTTATTAGATTAGATTCAATTCAGCTTTGTCATGGTGCACAGTGCAAGTACAGATCCAACTTTTCAGTAATACAACTATTTTTTTTTTTTTTTTTTTTTACAATTATTCATTTAGCACTCAGATTTAGTTTTTCATATTTTCACTGTAAAACATAGCAAAAATACTGCTTAAGAAAATGATTCTTGCAGTGTGGTTTATTCAAGATCTCTGCTGATTCCTTTGCAATAAAACCAGGGCTGCGATGTATATAGACTGAAAAAAAGGAGGATCGGTGCTCATTCGCAAAGCAACCTCCGACATCCTTGTAAAGGATCAACAAACCCTACACCACAGAGTTATATAAAGCTACAGCCCTGGAAATGTGAAGGGTGTACACTCAAGATGTGTTCTTACATTCAAAATCAGCTAGGCAGTGAATGCAGTAAAATGCTGACAAGTTTTTTACACTCAGGCCTGTTGCCAGTAAAGATTCTCAGTAGACACTCTCTCTCTCTTTCTTTTTTAAAAACGAAGCAAGCTTGCAGCATGGAGACAGTGTGTACTGAGAATCTCTAGTCTCTAGTAGTTTCTCAATGATAAGTTGTACAATTCAGGGTTAGCAGATTCCGTCACAACAAGAGCCTCATCTGTGACACAGTAGCAGAGAACTGTTACAGTTGCTACTGTAAACACTATATGATATTTACAATGTTTTTTTTCTTCTTTATTTTTGTCAAGTATTATTTAGTATGAGTTGCACATGAACATGAATATGTAAAAAATGAAATAAAAGCAATGCAAATGAAAGTTATACAAAAAAGACAAACAAAACCCACACAGCTCACTACGTAAACATTTTATAAATTACAACAATTCTAATGGCTTGAGAAATTATGTATATAATGAATGCAAAAAAAAAAAAAGCAAGAAAGAAAGAAAGAAAACCAATAGCACAGTTGGATTGTGAAAACACTTCATGTTTGTATGCCCCCTAAAGGTGAAAGAAGATTCACATCACAAAAAAAGAAGAAAAAAATAATAATAAAAGATTTGCACATGATTGTTCAAAGTTCTAATGCTTGTCTCATTAGTTCACATTTGACCTGCAAATGCAATGGAGCTGTATAAAGACTTTAGGAATATTTGTACACAGGATGAATCCAAAACGAAGTGCATTAAGCAGCGAGCGAAGTATGTGTTAATATCATGAAGACTGAATGAATGGGTGAATATTTTGTTTCTTCACCAGTGCTGTTTCACACTTGTGTAGTCCATCCACACTAAAACTTTCTGAAGCCAGAACTTCCAAGTCACAGGGAATGAAACACTTGTGGTCTTTCCATCCTTGAACCATTGGCGGTTTAAAAGAAAAGCCTTTTCTGGTCTGTGCTTTGTGGCACCTTTTAAAAACTAGATCCGCAGATGCTGTGTACAGATGAATAAAATATATGAACCCTGCAAATGAATAAAAGATGTGAACCCTGCTGATGCAAATCGCATCTGGATAATAATGGGTGATTTTGCTATCCCTAAAAGCAAATAAACTATCTGTATTGCTCATTGTGGTTATGGAGAACATGGGAATGCTACATTTAAAGATCAACGTTTTGGAATGCAGTACCAGAAATGACTGCAGACCAAAAAAGACGGTTTTGTTATCTTTGTGTATGTTGTTTCAAATGTTTTAACTTGAATCTGTGCTGCTATATGTTTTTTTTCTTTTCTTTTTTGAGATTTTATATTTCTTTTTTTGTGAGGCCAGAAGGCCTGAAGTTATGTACAAATGCAATTTTGTGTGCATCTCTGTGTGTGTGTGTGTTCTGAAATGAATATAAGTGTTGCAATGTGTTTTAATTGCTTTGTTCACTTAAGTGCAATATGATATTAAAAATAACCCCTTATGGGAAATACAGATGTTAATAAGTCTGTACATTTTGCTGTTTTGGCTTGTTTTATAAATACTACTTTTAATTTAGCCTTAATATTGTTAATATTATACATACTTACATAAAGTAAAATAACAAATACCACAAGGACACATTGATGAAAAAAGTGATGCTCAAATGTCTACAGTTCTTGATTATATTGACCATAGGCTGAAGCATCAAGCATTTGTTATGCTGCATATTTCACGTTTCAATGAAGTTTTAGTTTTGCTCAGAGTTCTGGCATCACTTGTTTGCAGGTGCCATTTGGTGTAATATTTTGTATCTAATGTAAATGTATTTTTACAGAAAGTGTGGCTTAAGTGTCCAAATGGGGAAAGATCTCAAATGTTCTAGTCTCTGTGTTTGTGATTAAACCACTAGAGGGCAGAGAAACCACCAATGTTTTACTGTTTCCTATAGGGTGAAGAACACTGTAAGTGTGTGAAGGCCTCAAAAATTGCATTGATTGCTCATAAAATGTGTTTTGATCTTAAAAAAATAACTGCATGGTTCAGATTTTTGACTAATTTACTAATTTTGTTTAAATCATTTTAGATTCAATTTATTTACCTTTTTGGAAAGTTAAGCAACGAAGCAATTTTTTACATATGTTTTAAATAATGTCCACTTACTAGAGAAAAAAAGGTTGTTTATTCTATACAATGGTGGTCCCCACTACTGACTAGTTGAATGCTCACTTTAGCGCAGTACTATTGGTGCTCATAAAACTCATAACTGAAAACTATTATTTAGCACACCTTTATAAGAAACAGTTGGAGGGACTAGCAAGAGGGGTATCAACCTGCACTACAAAATTACATTCCACAATGGCACATCTCTGGTAATTAAGCATGAAAATATGTCATAAGACAATGACTGATTCATCCACCGGTTACCTGAAAACCATTTTCCATATCATCATGGTCTGCAATGACAGAAATATAATTTGCAGAACACTTGAAATATCTTTCTCACTGAAAGATTATGTCTTTGTTACTCAAGTAACAAAGTACAAAAAGTAGAGTTAAAAGTATATACATAGGTTTAATACTTTTAAAATACTTTTTATAATTTAAATATATATAATTAACAGTATTTACAATTGAACTTTTTTACATTACATAACTAATTTTTTGACCCTATTTTTCTTTTTCTTTTAATAATGTTCACATTATAGAACTAAGTAGCAGTAATACAAAATAAAGTAGTTAAAATGCTATTACCCACTATTTTACATTTTGTACAAGTCTGTAAAATGATACCAGTATTAATATACATATATACACAACTGTTCAAAGTTTAGGATCAGTAAGATTTTTCTTTTTTTTTTTTAAATGAAGCCTTTTTCCCCCCATCAAGGATACATTAAATTGATTAAAAGTGACAGTAAAGAAATTGATAATGCTAAAAACACCATTTCATCATTATTGTTATAACATTTATTTTTTAAATAAATGTTGTTCTTTTGAACTGAATGATTTTTCACACAAATATAAAGGTAAATTGGTAATTACAATCAATGTTTCCAAATCAGCTTATTACAATTATTTTTAAAGCATTATGTGGCTGGAATTCAGTTTTGCCAATGATTTTTTAAATATATTAAAATGAAAAAAAGTTTTAAAATGGCACAACATCCATTTTTTACTTTATCAAATAAATGCAGCCTTTGTGAGCATAAGAGGCTTCATTCAAAAACCATTCAAAAAATCTTACCAAGCCCAAACTTCCTTTTAGAGTCTATACAGTACATATGCAGTATATACACACACTTAATATATATAATATAACACACACACACACACACACACACGCATACACACACACACACACACACATATATATAACACTTAATGTATCAGATCCTCATGTGGTCTTTCTTTGTTTGGACAGTGGATTACAAATATAGTGCTGCTTGTGTGCCCCTTCCTGTGCACAAAGCTCCAGAAAGCCTGCTGAAACTTGTCTCCTGCCAGTGTATACAGTGCTAGGTTGAAGAAGGTGTTGAGGCCAGCCAGGGGTCGTGACAGTATGTATGCTGCATGGATACCTCTCCTCTGCATGCATGACACGGCAGGTCTGAGCAGGCTATCCACCCTCAGTAAACGCATGATATGGTATGGCAAGAAGCACAGCACAAACACAACCAGAATCAGAATGGACAGCATGCGAACTCGTGAACGACTCGGCTGGTTTCTGGATATGCTGCTGCCCAGAGAGCCTGCAATGTGAGTGTAGCTCCAGCACACCACCAGCAATGGGAACACGTATCCAAACATTGTGAGGATCCAACCATACCACCACACCACCTGTGGATCATTACTGGCGAAGTCCAGGCATTTTGTCATCTTGTCCTCCTGCTGTACAGTAATCATCCCCAGCATCGGGCTGATCTCCACCAAGGAAATGACCCAGACTGCCAGACAAGCCAAGATGGTCCATCTTTTCCTCAGGATCTCAGCAGCCTTCAGCGGGTGCACTACTGCGATGTAACGGAAGATGCTGAGGCAGGTTAGGAAGAGGATACTGCCGTAGAGATGGTAGTGGAAGCAGAAGCGGATTAAACGGCAGATGAACTCTCCCAAGGTCCAGTTTTTAGTGACATAAAAGTGGACCAGCACAGGTAAACTCGACGAATACAGCAGATCAGCTACTGCCAGGTTCACCATTATAATGCTGCTGCTCTTCCAAGGCCTGAGTTTTACCAGGTAAATGATGATCACCAGGAAGTTTCCCACGATTCCAACTACAGAAATGATGCTGTACATCACTGGCAGATAATAAGCCATTATGTATTCATCAACTGGAAAACAGTCAGTTGAATTCGTTTCCAGACCCCCCATTGCTTTCTCTTTGTGGCAATTGTTTTACACTGAAAATGTACATTTATATTGTTTATTTAATGAATCAAGGTAGCCTTATATCACAGTATATATAATTATGTCATTGAAAAATACAGTACATAAAATATAAACTTAAAAACACACTGTACAGTTATCATGGTACATTGATGCATTGACAGTATCAGATAGTAATATAGTTATTTTATAATAATGTTTTTTTACAGTGGCACTTTCTGCATGTTAATGGCAATAATGTGCCTTTTGTGTTTTATGAATGAGTCACTGAACAATTTACTCAATAGATATGACAAACTGAACCAACAACGGGAATGACATATTGTTCGGTGCCAGAATGTGCAAGTTTAAATTTGTGAAGCCACAGATCAGTCACTTCAAAACGACTAACACTAATAAATGAAAAGTATGAAGTATGATCAGTATGAGTGAATGAATGCTGGCTAAAAATGCTGCCTTTACTTGCCTTTACTAGAATATGAATTTCATGGAGACACGAAACAATACACGTCAGTGAAAAATATGACACTAAAATATTCGTGGCATGCTAACGATTCTGTTTTAAGTAGAAGTGCACAATAGCATACAATGATGAAATAGCATCTCTGTGATGTGCAGTGCAGTTGCTTAAATGACTGTAAAATCCCCCCCCCCCAAAAGATTTTAAGTAGACGTGGCATGATAACAATTCTGTCTCTTATGATATTTGTTCTAAAATAGAGATCTGGTCATGGTTGAAATAGGCTATTAGCAGAAATTAGGGCAGAACAGAAAGACAAGCTGATGTGCAATCAATAAACTGTGGCTGTATATGGTAAAAAAATATTAAATAATGCCATAGTAAACGGCCAAATAAATATATAGCCATATTTAACCATGATATTATGGTATGTACAAATAACTCAATGATATAGTCACTAACATACACATTTCAGCAGGTTCAATATAAGATATTTTACATTCATTTGAACTTACCAGGTATTGTTAATCCCTTCCTTTCCCCTCAGGATAGTTTTCAGTCTTTGAGTGTGTATGGATGCAGTCTCTTGGATCCACACAGTCATCAGCAGACATTCAAAGACACTTGGTTATCTTATCAAGTGTCATGTGTTTTTGTATTGTCAGCCTTCACTCCCTACAAACGTATGAGGAGTGAGTCAGCTTCTTCATTACAGAAGTGAGCTTTATGCCTTGAGTTACTATTTAACATTTCCAGTAACTTCCTAATACATTCACATTTCCTCAAACACTTCATAAGAAATTAGAGATCTTTATAGACCAAACAGTACACTGAGGGTGGAGGGCCTATGTGATTATTCATTTCACATATATAAAGATGCAGTTCTCAAAGTTGTTCATGCAGACCCACCTTCACGCATGTCACTTCTTGAGAAAAATATGTGCAGTGCTTGTGTGGAAAAATGATTCAATCAGAATCAAAAGTCACCAGTTCAGATCAGAGATGACTCTGCAGCTAACGGTTCCGGTCTGCACCTAACAGTTTGTTGGTTTGTAAAAATCTGGTACACATGAGCACATTTACTGTTAAAGAACCCATTTATTTTTTGGTTTTATAGATTAAACCGGGAAGTTAAACACAGCTTGAGGAATGAGGAAACAGGAGGCCAAAAATAACCAGAAGGTCTTAAACTTTACTGTGTATTGTGTGAAATCAGTGTGCTCATCAGCTAAAGATGCTCATGCAGATGCTATTGTCTCACTGAGATCACAACCAAAAAAGCTGGAAAATATCTACTAATGACAAATGTTGAAAATCAGATTAAGAGTAAGTGAGACACAAGACTCATGAAAAGTGTCAAATTAGTTCTTGCGTTTGAGTGCAAACTGTCGTTCACCATTGTTTAAAACTCTGAGTTTTTTAACTTTTTTAAATGTAATTTAAAAAGTCTTCTACGCTCACTAAGGCTGCATTTGAAAAATAAATTGTGAACTATTAAAACGACAACAACAAAACCCAGTAAAATTAGAAGTAGTGTGAAATATTCTATTGGAATATATTTTAAAATGTAATTAATTCCTGATGGCAAAGCTGGATTTTCAGCAGAAACATTCCCATCTTGAGTATCATATTAACCTCAGAAATCATTCTAATGTAATGTAAATGTAAACCTCTGTACGAGACCGACAACAATACATCATGTGCAGTAATATTCCCTGTGTACCAGCCACTAATAATGTTTTACCACTAGATGGCGAGCAGTATCAAGTTTTAAAAAATACCCAGTTATCAGCATTTTCAAAACTCCATACTCACAATAAAAAAAAGGGGGGAAAATTCAGATATGCCCTTGTGGTTGCCGTTTAACCATCAAATATCATTTTATAGGTTCTGGATGAACCAGTGAAATAGCTCCAGCAATTTAAAGTCTGATTACTGAGAACATACTGAACCCAACTTCTAGAGAACTGTTATTCCCATCACATGATCCTTCATCTAGAACTGCCCGATCTGACAGCAGTTAGACAAACTGTTCCCAGTACCTCGAGAAAAGTGGACTTAAAAATGAAAATAACAAATGTCAGAAGCGGTGAATTGGTGGGTTTGTGTTAAACGTGAGCCAGAATCATCACAATTAAAAGAACCAAAGAATAAAACTACTTCAGTCAGATCAGGCAGAAGCATCCATTATTATAACTTCAAGCAAACTATAAGCAAAATGAAATACATTTAAATCAAATTTATGATTTGTATTAATAATAAGGAGATGATTAAGAGGGTGCTGAGTGTTGATGCATCAACAATAAATATTTGGCAGACAAGGTTTAAAAAAAAAAAAAAAAAAAAAAAAAAAAAAATATATATATATATATATATATATATATATATATATATATATATATTAAAGTTCATATATGATCAGTTCTTGCCTTCCCTAGAAATCAGACCTATGACAAAAACTTACTGCTTACAAAAATACTTACTGCGCTCTGAATTTCTATCAGACTTTTGATCACATGACAATTCTGTGAGCATCTTGAGATAATAGTGAGTGAATCTCTGGAGGAGACGCATATGCATCTTTTCTCCGAAGAAAAACGTGAGACTTCAGAAAAAGTTTTCTTTGTTTGTTCTTTTGTTTAATTTCATAGCTGTTGGAGACACAATTTAAACATTGAAGGGATTTCATTTGTGATTTTCCTTTCTTATGGAAGCCATGCGCCATAAGATGAAAGAAAGAGACATGTCATTTCAGCCAGTGTTTTTTTATTTTTTTTTATTTGGTAAATTCCAGAACACAATAAGAAAAGAGATCATTCACTTGATCATTCACATTGCAAGACTGGTTTCTATCTGGCAGGAAAATCTCGTAGGGAAGGATTTATTTCATTTTCAATGGCTAAATCGACTGGATTGGTGTTGGGTCTTTCTGGAAGGACAGACACTTCATTAGCGGGAGTTTCAGTGTGGTTGATATGATGACAGATTAGTGTGTTTTTCTGTTGAGCAAATCTGTGTCTGCTCTCTCCAGGCAAAAGCTGGAGTTTTTGAGCAAATTGTGGTGAAGTGTGGTGTTCATGTGAGATTCTTATCAGAGCACTGAGACACATTCCAATGGGTTTTAACCAAGAGAAGAATATTAATTAGTAGAAGCTTATAATTTTTTTTTTCTGAACAATGTTGATTTCAACCTACATATTTTCAAAATTTGTATTTATGCTTAATTTATCTATCCTTATATTGAAATTCACAGTGTTTTTTATACACATATATAAAAAGCTTTTGTTATGTTTGTTTGTAGAGTACATCCTGAGCAAACTCTTGGCAAAAACTAAGCTGGTGTTTATTGCTTCGACATTTTCTTTTATGAAAACTGAATGTCAAGGCATTTTATTTTTTGTTTGCTATTAATTTTCCTATTCCTCTCCTTTCTGAGTCTGAGCATTTGTGATTTAGGACTTTGGGAATATGTGTAACATTAAACATTTGCACCTTCTCTTTACCTGTGTGACCGCTGTGAACATCATACATGGAAGCTCACACTATATACATACAGTTTTCAAATAATGTGCATCATTAGCATCTGAGAGCCTGTCGTGAGCCCGACTCTGAGATGATGTTTTACAGCACAGCATCGCCTGAACAGCTCAACATGCAGCACTGCTAATGGCATGGACATGCATTTTTAGGCCATTTGGAAACAACAAATGGATAAGCAAATACTGTACATAATTTTACAAAAATGTAATGGACAGAGATATTACATATATAGAATACCCTTATGTTGAATTAGCAGAATTATCTATCCATTAATTATGATACATTTAGTTGATAATGAACAATTTTTCATTTTAGCAGATGCACACATTTAATCTTTCTCTTGTAGGAAAACAGATGAAAATATTGTACAGGTACATTTCAGATGTTGTGCAGCTTAATGTCTTGGCAGAACCATCTTAAGTGCTGTGCCAAGTGTGTAACAGCACAGGGCCTCGTGCCAAAATAAAGTGACAGCTGACTTGATGTAAAGCCAATAGTTTTAAAGTTGAATGATTTTGTACTTCAAAAACTTTAACATCTAAAAGTCATAGCTTAAACAGTGTATCAAGATGCTGTTTTATTCTGACTGTTAAATTTCAGAAAAGGAAAAATGTAAAAAAAAAATTTTTTTTTTAAATAATTACACACTTGTCAAAGTTGATATTGTTGCATTATATATGGTCAGACACTTGCATTTGTCATTATTAACATTTTGTCAAAATCAATCTCAAGTGCAGTTACAAGGTTATAAAGGTTCAACTAACAGGTTATAAAGTTTATTGGAAACATGTGGGCAGTTATCCGATCCTTATGCGGCCACTTATGACTGTTTTCTGACATTTGACCAAAATCTCATATTATAAAAATTAAAATGCTGTGCATAGGCCATTTAGAGTTATAAAAGGGATTGTTCTGGTCCTTGATTCTTATTGGTTGAGCCGAGTTCAATGCTTAAAATTACTCTACTACATACACTTTTTTATTTCTGCATGTTGCTTGGCAACCGCTTTGTTGTTTATTTTTTTGTTTGCACACAGTATCTATGGATGCAATCATAACTGTTTCTGAAGAACTATATTGTTTGGATTTTTAACATCATTACAATTATTTGCTTTGTTTCATTTTGTGAAACCTTAGTAGGCTACATATGTAGAACAACCATTTTATAATAGCAATAAGCCCTGTGAAGCCGTGGTTTACAGTGCCTAACAACACA
This sequence comes from Carassius auratus, assembly GCF_003368295.1. Lineage (NCBI taxonomy): Eukaryota > Metazoa > Chordata > Actinopteri > Cypriniformes > Cyprinidae > Carassius > Carassius auratus. The sequence goes on along the minus strand of NW_020524900.1, from coordinate 117,928 downwards.
TCTTAGCTGTTTTAACCTCTTAAGACCCTGCAACCTCATATGAGGACATTATATTTTTGTGAATTTCTATGAGACTGTACATGCCACAGTTTTAAGTATGGATGTCCTGTACAGAGCACATTCAGGCTTTTCAGAGAAAAAAAAATACTGGATGTTTCACCATGATCACTCCCTCGCCTCGGTCTTCAAAAATGTCTGAAATCAATTTAGTGACAAGGAAATATGATAATATTTTGTATTTATCATTTAAATATGTCTAATTTTCTAATTGTGTATCATAAATAAACATCTCAGTAAAATGTTACGTGGTTTCAAATCAAAATATGATGTTGATTTCATACATGTCCTCATATGAGGACACCAGGACTGAAAACATGTTTATTACCACTGATCTATAATATATATATATATATATATATATATATATATATATATATATATATATAGTCATATATATAGATCAGCATTTATTACACATTTTAAGAGACACTACAAATTAACAGGGAAATAAATTATATTATGAAAATATTGTCAATTATTACTCGCATTATTACACTTCTTTTTTCATTACATGTTGCCCCAAAAACACATTTATATGCAAATTTGATTTACTGTAGTTTATAGATACATTGTAAATGACGAGGAAACCCATTTTACAAAAGGAAAAATGGTATATTGAATAATTCTGTTTATAACATAGTGTCACGCTGTCTAGTCTCCACTAGTGGTCTCACTTCCCCATAGGCACCTCACCGTAGGCACTACAATTCCCACAAAGCCTTGTCCCTTCATCACAGTAATTGCACTCCTGTTAATTGCACTCAGGTGTCTTCACTTGATAGTCATTACCCTGCCTATATTAACCAGTCTTTTTTGTTTGTCTTCATGGAGTCCTTTCTTTCCGTCACTCAGTTTCCTTGTCTTCCGAGTTCCTCGTCTTCCGAGTTCCTGTTCCTGTTCCTGTTCCCGTTCCCATTCCTGTTCCTTCCCTGTTTGTTTATTTGTTGGATGGATTTATGGTTTTGAACACTGCTTGTTGATTTCTGATTTGGATTACCCATTAAAACCCATACTGCGATTGGATCTCTTGTCTCCTGTGTTTCCCTGGGTCTCCGATCGTAACAGAAGATCCAGCGGTGTGGGACTTAATTCCCGTTCCCCAGCCAGTATGGTGGAGCGGAGGGTGAAATATTTAAAATTAACCACCCTCCGCCAATTCAATTCAAGTTTTCGATTCAAGTTTATTTGTATAGCGCTTTTTACAATACAAATCGTTACAAAGCAACTTTACAGAAAATAATTGCCAAGAGGGCAATGAGGTGAGTGCCATGGCACATGTGTTCTGGACCTTGGCGGAGGGGATGGGATATAATGAGCTGGCCCTTGAGGACATTTTCAACACCGGTCTGGATGAACCGGTACATCGCATGGAAATAGAACAGTTGGACGCGTTTGGGTTCTGGGAATTCATTTTCTACTTAGAACATTGGTCTCCATGGAATACCCCAGCCACACCTGTCCCTCCCGGTGGGATGGCCGATTCTAGACCGGGGTCTACAAACAGGAGCACCGCCAGCCCAGCGCCACAGCACAAGGGGGTCGCCAGTCCAGCGTCACGACGCAAGATGGCCGAGAGCTGTGGGAACAGGAGCGAGGCCGGTGGAGGGATTGGAAATGAGCGACACCTGCTCAACCCATCGGCCTCGAGTCCCACGGAGGAGATAGAGGATATAAAACAGGAGCGACGACAGTGACGGACGAGAGAGGACCAGTCCTGGGTTTTAGTTGTGTTTGTTTTTTATTTGTGAAGGAGAATTTCTGTTTTGTCTTTATTTTGTAATTAAAGTTTCTGTTTGATTGTCCGCCGGTTCCCGCCTCCTTCTTCCCAATGATTATGAAGGTTTAATTTTTACAGTGGTGCCGAAGCCCGGGAGAAGGAGGGACGTTCTGCTGAAGATCCCTCGCCACTGTGGTGAATCTGCGGTGAATCTGCGGTGCCATCAAGCAGGCGAGGGAGTGTGCCGCCATGGACACTCGAGGCGGTGGGCTGGAGTGAGTTGCCGGGGACGGGCGAGCTTGCTGCCGGCTGCCCGTGATGTGGAGGGGCGGCTGTGTGACGAGTGGGGCGGGGCCAAGAGACGTGGGAACAGGAGCGACCTGCTCGACCCACCGGTCTCGAGTCTCACGGAGGAGATGGAGGGATATAAAACCAGAGCGACGACAGTGACCAGCGAGAAGGGACCAGGCCTGGATTTTAGTTGTGTTTGGTTTTTATATGTGCGCGTCAGTCATCCGTCAGGGGTTAAATGTGTTCTTTCAGGGAAAAAAAAGAAAGTAAAAAATAAATAAATTACTTATGGGTCTTCAAACCTATAAACCTATCACGCTCATTGATTTAATAGATTATTGAAAGATCTCTCATTAGAGTATGTCTGAACTCGAGACATTTAATATGGCCTGAGCTTTTCTCTAGATACTGTAGAGCTTCTTGCGAAATGTGAGAAGACTGCTTTGTAGTGCTCAAAAGCCTTTTTTATTATTAGTTTATTGTTATTACTTTCAAAAGTTACTTTTCTTGCCACACTTTTAAAATAAAACAAATGAGCCATGTCAAATAGCATTTCCTTTGGGAAAAATTCACAGTAGGTGATTTAAAAGTTAACATATATGTCTAGTTTGAAGTAAATGTGTTTGGGGGGAATGGTACCGACCTAAATTTTTGGCATCTTAAAAGCTTTCCTTCCAACAGAAAAACACATTTTCATTAGTAGCTACTCAACATAGAGCTTTTAAATGACGAACATGGAAACTCTCAGGGACTGCCCTACATTTTCCATTCTTTTTATTAAGACAGGAAAGTTCAAGGGCATAAAGCATTTTTTTTTTTTTTTTTTGGCTCCATTAGCTTAGAGAGCATAAGGATAAGGATCTGATGAAGTGCTTACAAAAGAACATCTCCACACCCTTGTTCTAGATCTAAGGACCAAAGATGATTATCATCATCACAGCTCTAAGCTAATTGCAGAGGTACAACACCAATGCAAAACAACAAGCACAAAAGAGAGGAGAGAGATATGGCAGCTCCTCCACCAACAAACAACTTCCTGCACGTGTGATTAGGGGAGTGTTGCTACAGCAACTGATGTAATGCAGCATTGCTTGCAATTATCTTGCAGACTAGGTGTTTAAGGATGGGACTTGTGTTATTGCTTAGAATGCTGATGCATAATGAGGTTTAGAAATTTTAAATTGCCTGTAGGACCTTGTTTTGTGATGCTTCTGTCCATTTTATTGTGCTCAGTAAGTTTAAGGGCTTCTGCACTCGTGTCAGTATATAAGTGTGTTGAATAATAATAGCATTTTTTTTCTCAGTCCATGTATAGACACATGGAGCTGATGCGTGTTAAATTACAGTACAGCCGAAGCCTCCACGCAGTGATTGAGCTGTCTATTGGTGACACTGATAGTAATTGCTGTGTAAGCTTAACATTCCCCTGAGGTAATTGTTTTAACTGCAATTATCATGTCATACACATATATGCTATATTATCAAATGCATTTTTTTTTACATGAAACAAAAAGCTTGTCTCTGTTCAGTGGCTTGGAAAAAAGGTACCTAATAGGATAAAGGAGTGAGTGACTATTAGTCTCTGCTAACTGTGTCACTGGTTAAAAAGTTGCTATGGATGAATGTTTACATATATATATATATATATATATATATATATATATATATATATATATATATATATATGATTTTATGGAAACCATCAAAACATTCTTTACAGTGCATGATTCAACATCTGTGCTGAAAAAAACGAATATCTTAATATGTAAATAATGTACTTTCTTTTATTCCATGAAAAAAATGGTGCTCTTATGCAATTCAGCAAATTAACATCACACATTGAAATAAAATTCAATAAGAAGAAAAATACTAAGAAAAGAGTAATAATTTTAGAGTCCTATAATGTGTCTCAAATATAGTATTAATTAAATAGGATGATAAGCTGCCCACATACAATTTTGTAAAGGTTGTGGTACTGTGTTCAACAGGACACATGCAGATAATACACAGGAGCTTATGTAACTGTTCCTTAACTTATTTTTCTTATTATACTGTCATTGGCAGTCTAAATGCACAGCATATAATTTCAGAGACTAGCCGTCAAGAACACCATGTGTTTGTTAGGCCGAGTAGAGCATTCTAAAAGCTCTAATTGGTCCATGGTTGTTGATTTCATTGTTACACCCATCTGAAAAATATAGATTTAGCTTAAGGTTTAAATATTCTTCAGACTGATGAAACTATGTTTATAATGAATTTTAACTAGTGGAACAAGAAAAGAAAAAAAAAACTCATGCTTTTAACTGAACTCAACAGACTGAATAAGATTCAGTGATGCAAAGGTCCTGGATGAGAATAAATTATATTTAATCAACAGAATTCATTTTAATTGTACAATTACTGACTAACAGAGCTGCAAGGTGGAATGTTTTTAAAATTGCAGGTAACACTCATATTTATAATACTAAGGGAATACTATATTCTTAATGAATGCATAATGCATTACCAAAAAAAACAAAAACAACAACAACAACAATCTCATCTCATGAATATTCATAAGAACAGTTTTAATGTACAGTATTGTAAGATTTTTTTCTCAAACAGCCATAAGATCAGATATCAGATCAAATGAATGCGTAATATGACATATTTGCTTTGAACATTTCATTTTAATATCAGTTTGATTATTTTGATACCATTTGGTACCCTTTAGACAGCTGTTGATAAGTATCTCTGCTCCTACATGGCAACTAGCAGTCATTAGAATAGCCTATTAGTTAGTTGACATGTAGTTGCAAAGTTGCTTATAGTCAATAAACTAAGAGGACCATCAAAATAAAATGTAACACTAAGCACCCAATCATGCACAATATGTACAAATACTGTGCCGTTCTTAAATGAACAATGTCAAGATATGGTATAGTCCAACATAATTGAAGTAGATTTAATATGGTGTTCATTATGTGTTATAACCACAAATATGTAAGTATGTATTTTAATGGTGTTATGATTATTTATGAGATGATACAACATATTATCAGGTCTTTTATAATGCATTATGCATTAATTATAATGTCTTAAGAATACACTTATAATGTATTATAAAAATGGCCTTTATAGAAGGTGTTACCAAATTGTGTTTAAGTGTAGTTCTGGTAATCAGTGAATATGAAAAATCAAATCAAATTCAGTATTTGAACTGGACATTTCTGAACAGTGCAAAACCCTGCGTGGCCTGAACCAACTCATTCCTGACTCACACCATTAAATGGTTGTATAACTAAAGGAAAGCTACAACAACTTTATTGGAGCAACAATATTTTAAACTGCCATCATTTGTAGAGTGAAGGTAATTGTTTTGTTTTTCGTGCATTTCTGTCCAGTGTCCAACCCTAGGGAGAAATATTTTAGTTTTAACATAGCAAGATTTGTATTTGTTCAATATATCTGTGTTATCATGAAACGTATTGAAGTACCCTGAGGGAGACATTCACAGTTGATCACAGCAAAGATGAAAGGACTGTAGGCAGAGTTCATGATCTCTTCAAAAGCCAGACCCTTATAGCATGCTTCCTTTGCCAAAGTCATACAGGACCATTTCCGCATTTCTCTTTCCTGCTTTTCACATCTTTTTGTCCTTTCCTAGCTAGCTACGAAAATATGGATGTATGCTATCTTCTTTTCAGTAGGTGTGTCGGGGTTGGGAAAAGAACCTTGAAGTCTTTGAAAAGTTGAGATCAGTCAGATAAAAGGAGGATTTCTTTCATCATAGCTGCTTTGATTGACATTTACCAGGTTGGCTGATCTGAGACTGTCACTGGTGAAAACACTGATTGCATGAGAGAGGCAAAGATTTATTTTGCACAGCATATTGGAACAATAAGCAAGTAGTAATATATATTACCATCAATGACCACTGCAATTCAGATGCATTGTAACATTCGATTGTATTTTTATGTTTGGGTCAGACGTTTTCTCGCATAACCAAATTAAGTCTGTTCTAGATTTCTAGATTTAACTGATTCTGGCCAAAAACTTCAAAATGGACAGTGATTTGATCAATGGAGATCACCCAGTCATTGCACTGTTAGCTGCTAGTAGGCATTTCAACTGCTAGAAGTTCTTACATTATTGGTAGGCTGCCTAATTGGCAATAGCTTTTACAACATTATTATAAATTGGCAGATTCAAGTTTGCAATTTTATTAAATTTTTAATTGCATATAAATTACACAATGTACACAATAATTAATAAATAAATAACAGTAATATGAATGATTATCAATTATCAACGCATGAATTAAACACGCTCAGAATGCTGACAATTTTCTACGTTCTACATGCATTTTTATTACATCTTAGTCTGATGGCCCAGCCAAATCATATAGAATAATACAATAGCTCACAGTAACACTTCCCGTGTCTCTCCTATAGTCTGCTCTTCCTATTGGTCATTGTTGCTCATTTTAGATTAGATTAGATTCAACTTTATTGTCATTGCACATGTAAGTTACAGTGCAAAGAAATGCAGTTAGCAACTAACCAGAAGTGCAATAAGCAGTAAGTACAGACACAAGGGCTACAATATGTTACAAATGTAAAATAAATATATAAATAAGGCAGTATTATGGACATAATTTACAGATTTTAAATACTATCAGCATGATACACAGATGTACTATGTGTACTATGAACATACTATACAGATGGAGTATGTAAAAGTCTATGTACACTACAGGTGTAAATAAATCTGATTTAAATAAATAAATCAGATGTAGTGATGAGGAGGGGTGAGGAGTCTGTGTGGGTGGTGTGGGGGGGTGTTGGTGGGTGTCAGAGGGCAGAGTTCAGTAAGGAGACAGCTGTAGGGAAAAAGCTGTTCCTGAATCTGCTGGTCCTTGTCTGAAGGCTCCTGAAGTGCCTCCTGGAGGGCAGGAGGTTAAACAGTCTGTGGTCAGGGTAAGAGGAGTCCTTAAGAATGCTGCGAGCTTGACGTAGACAACGTTTTCTCTAGATGTCCTCAATAGCAGGAAGTGGTGTCCCTGTGATGCGCTGGGCAGTTTCACCACCCTCTGCAGTGCCTTGCGGTCAGCCACTGAGCAGTTCCCATACCAGACTGTAATGCAGCTGGTCAGGATGCTCTTGATCGCACACCGGTAAAAGTTCACATGGATGGCTGAAGACAGCTGGTTTCTCTTCAGTGTCCTGGTGAGCCTTCTTGACCAGGCTGGAGGTGTTTGTAGTCCAGGACAGGTCCTCCGAGATGGTAGTCCCCAGAAACTTGAAGTTGGAGACATGTTCAACAACCATCCCGTTAATTTGGATGAGGTCATGCATGCTTCCTTTCTTCTTCCTTCAGTCCACAATTAGCTACTTTGTCTTGCTGGTGTTAAGGAGCAGGTTATTGTCAGCACACCATGTGGCCAAGTGCTGTACCTCCTCCCTGTAGGCAGTCTCATCATTGTCTCTGATAAGGCCAATCACCGTGGTGTCATCTGCAAACTTGATAATGGATTTTGATCCATGCACAGGCTTGCAGTTATGGGTGTAAAGGGAGTAAAGGAATGGGCTCAGCACACAGCCCTGTGGTATGCCGATATTGAGTTTGATGGTTGTGGAGCAGGTGTGGCCTGACCTAACATGCTGAGGAGGTCTGTTGGTCAGAAAGTCCAAAATCCAGTTGCAGAAGGAGGTGTTAATGTCCAGGTATCCAAGTTTTGTGGTCAGCTTGGAGGGAATGACAGTGTTAAATGCTGCGCTAAGGTCAACAAACAACATCCGTATATATGTGTTGTAATGGTCCAGGTGTGTGAGTGCAGAGAGTAGCACAGTGCATACTGCATCCTCTGTGCTCCTATTGCTATGATAGGCAAATTGGTGTGGGTCCAGTGTGGGTGCGAGGCAGTTCTTGAGGTGTGCTAGAACCAGTCGCTTGAAGCACTTCTTGACAATTGGTGTGCGTGTTACTGGGTGGTAGTCATTTAAGCACATTTGGGAGAAGTGTTTCGGCACTGGCACAATGGATGTGGACTTAAAACATGTTGACACAGTTGCTTGGGTGAGGGACAGGTTGAAAATGTCTGTGAAGACCCCTGCAAACTGACCTGCACATGCCCTAAACACACGACCAGGAATGCCATCCGGGCCAGCAGCCTTACGTGCACTGATCCAGCTCAATGCAGTGTAGACATCTGTGGAGGTGAGTTTGAGGGTTTGGTGGTCTGCTGAGAGTGTGATTTTGGTGGCCATCTCCTTGCTCTTGCTGTTGAAGCGAGCATAAAAGTAATTTAGCTCATTAAGGAAGGAGACGTCTGTGATGGTTGGAGTTGCTTGACTTGTAGTCACTGATGATCTGATGCCCCGGCGGTCGACCTCTAGTTGTAACACTGTCAATAGTGGTGTTGATGTAATTCAGTACAGAGGAGGTATAGATATCAATTTCCTTGTGAGAGCCACATGCAGCCTGAGAAGCAAACATACTCCAGTCCGCGTTTTGAAATCTGTCCTGAAGTAAAGAGTCTGCTCCAGTTGGCTACACTTTGATGGTCCCACCGATTGCTTAACACGGTTGATGAGGGTTGAATACTTAGGGGTGAGAAACAAAGAAAGGTGATCAGAGTGTCCAAGATGTGGGAAGAGTTTCGCGATGTAAGCTCCATCCGTGTTTGTGTAAACATGATCCAAAATTTTGTCTCCTCTGGTGTGACAGGAAACATGCTGATGGAATTTGGGGAGCACTGTCTTTAATTTGGAATGATTAAAATCACATGTTACAAGAAAAGCAGCCTCCGGGTGGGCAGTCTGTTGTTTACTAATGGCCGCATACAGTTCATTCAAAGCAAGCATGGCATTAGCATCCGGTGGAATATAGACTGCTATTATAATGGTGGAAGTGAATTCCTGCAGCAGATAAAAAGGTCTACATTTAACTATGAGAAACTCTAGTTTAACTGAGCAGTGTCTCCCAACAATGACATTGTTTGTACACGCTTTATTAACGTATTTATTAATGAGTCATCTGGCGTTGCCTGGACAGTGTAGCATAAGGCTAGCTCAATAGCATTATTGGGTACGTTGCTGTGTAGCCATGTTTCTGTGAAAACCCACGACATTGCAATCCAAAAGTCTCTTACTATGTGTGATGCAGAGTCATAACTCATCCATTTTAGTGAGGAAAATGCTGGGTAAAGAGAGCCGGAGAGGAGAGACGTTTTTAAAGCTTTGGTGTTTAAAGTTGTTAATGCTTTGGTGTTTAAAGTTGTTAATGCTTTGGTGTTGGTGTTGGCAGTGGCTCAGTGGTTCATGTAGGTTGTCTACAAACTGGAAGGTTGGTGGTTCAATCCCCGGCTCCACCTGACCAAGTGTCAAGATGTCCTTAAGCAAGACACCTAACCTCAGCTGCTCCCAATGAGCTGGATGGCGCCTTGAATGGCTAACACCACAGTTGGTGTATGAATGAGTGTCTGAATGGATGAATGTGAGGCAACTTGTAAAGCGCTTTGGATGGCCATGTGGTCTGTTGAAAGTGCTATATAAATGCAGTCCATTTACCATTTTACCATTCATGATGCCTTCATTTGCCAACTCTTCTTGAAACTGAATGACTGCTGTTTGCTTTGTCATTACAAATTGCTGAACATCACTTAAAACAGAAAGCTTCTCTCTGACATGTTAAGTTACCAAACACAAGTTATTTTGTTTGTATGTGAATTCTACTGACAGGTAAATGAGAAATGGTTGACGACACAATAATAGATTAGCATAGCCTTACAATTATCATATCAATTTGCAAGTATATAGTAAATAGTCAATTGAAGTCTATCATTTTTTGAATCACTATTTGCATCAACCTTCCATATGTACTGTACCTCCTCCATATTGTTGTTGCATTGTTGTTAAAAAAAAGATAGACGGTATTATATATTATTGCAGAAGGAAACATAAACATTGTCCTTTACGGTAGGTACAATATTTCACCTTAAGTCTGCTTCCTCTCAGAGAAGCTTTGAGATATTTTGAATTTTCATTATTTTTCTTTTGAATACAAATGAGCTTAAATATCAGCACAAATTATACAATGGGGCCCAATACGCATAGGAACTTGTGTGTTTACAAGAACCGCTTGCTTTAGTAGAATCCACAAAGCTGTTTGAAGAAAGTAGAACAGCGCTGACATTTGAGTACAGCAACACTTGAGGCTCACCAATTATTCAGAAAGAGTTTTCCTAAAATGCTTTGAAGAAATCAAGGAGGAAGTAACCTGAGTGCATAATATATATTTAGAGGGCATATTTAATTATAAATAATTTAGTTTGACATTGGCGTTACAAATATCTTAATGTCACATTATAAAGAATTAAAGTTATTAAAAATTAACCATTATAAAATATATTAAAGTTAGCTGTTTTGTGTTTGAATATATTTAGAAATTGTATTTCTCTTGTCTTCAGTGTCATGAATGTCACATTCTGCTGATTTATTTTGCACAACAACATTTCTATTGTAATAAGTTCACTGAAATCAGTTGTGCTGCGTATATGAGTAAACCATGATACCATATATTAAGAACATCATTTTTTTGAAACAGTAATTTTTTGTAACAATACTAATCATTTTAATGCTGTCATGATTCTGCCCTCATGTCCTTGATTTTTCCTCTAGTCTTGAGGCAGGATCATGACAGGTCCATGTTTTGTGTGCAAGCACATGGCCTTGTCTTTGGGTCATGTGCTTGTGTTGTCTCGTTTCCCTGACCCGCTCCCTTGTTATCCTTGTTCTGTCATTATTGCTTCACCTGTGTCACCTGTTATGTTATCATTAGTGTCCCTATTTCATTCGCCTAGTGCATTGGTTCCCAACCTGAGCGGATATGCTTTGAGGTGAATAAAGATGCATAAAATGTTCTAATAATTTTATATAAAAATATTTTTTCAAAGTAAAAAAAAAAAAAAACATGCTAACAATGCCAATTTCAATTAAAATTTCGTTATTTCAAATGTAGGCTTGTTGCGCGTGGCAAGCGCGCTCATAATGTAATAAGAGACGCCGACGCGACCACAACAGTACCCAACATCAAATGGCAAACATAATGCAAGCGGAAAGAATCTGCTCATTATTGTGTGGTTGACGGACCTTTTATCAGTTTGGGCCAGTGCAGCGCGAGCCGATCGTGATCATGCGACGCTGTTACTACACAGCGCTAATAAGAGATCCAGTAAAGAAAGCATTTGAATTTGCCACAGAAGTAATAACATCGCTGCGAGATCTAGAGAGAAACATTCACATTTCTCCATTATTAACCGATCAAACAGCGCGTGGAAACCAGGAAGAAACATTTTGCCATGAATGAATTATCCAGTGTCCAGATCTGCAACATTCACCATGGATTTACTGTAGTAACACTAACCGAACCATGAAAGTTTGGCAGGAATAGTAGGCTATAATGCCTTCAAGTAACATTACGTCGGTTTTATTTTGACATGAATACAATTGCTGCCCTCAAATGTTAATCTGAAATAAAATAAAAATTGGTTTATAACTACTACAATTTCATTACAATTTTCAAAAACGTACTGCACCATACCGTGACACAAGTGTATCGTATCGAACCGAACCGTGAATTTTGTGAACCGTTACACCCCTATATATATATATAAATATTAGTGCTGGGAAAAAAATTCATTGCATCCAAAATAAAACATACACAGTACACACATATATATTATGCAAACACAAACTTTTATTTTGGATGCGATTAATTTTTTCCCAGCACTAATATATATATATATATATATATATATATATATATATGTACATTGTTTAATATGTACACAAGGAAAAAGGTTGGGAACCACTGGCCGAATCTTTGCTGTCCAGTGCGGTTCATTGTTACACTTTGACTAAATGTTGTGAAACCTGTGGATTGTTTTTCTGTAGTGTGAAGCACCAGAGTGAAGAGTCTTTTGTTTCTAGTCTTAGTCTTGTTTAGTTATTTGTCTGCTCCCTAGTTGTTGTTTTCCCCCTCGCGGGTTTTGTGTTCCCCTATTTGTCATTAATAAACCCTGTGTGTAGTGCATTCTGTCTGCACCTGAGTTCATCCCCGCACCCCCACGTGACAAATGCATCTGTGCTGCTGAATAAAAGTATTAATTCCTTTAAAAATCGTACTGACCTCAAAATTCTGTTTACTGATTGTAACCTATACAGTACATATAGTCTTAAAGGGGTCATCGGAAGCAAAATGCAATTCTGCATATTGTTTGAACATAAGTGTGAACATAAACACAACCACCCTATAATGATAAAAATCCACCCAATGTTTTTTTTTTTTGGTTTATATTTATTTATAACAGCCCAAGTATACCTTTATACATATAGAATACTGCATCAAACTAATTCATCAGGGGAAAAATGTCAACAATAAACTGTAGAGCTGATTCTAAGTGATCAAGGGCTTAGGGTGTTCCGGTTTAGCCCATTGCTAGGGTTTTGCCAGAAGTGGGCACTTATGCAGAGTAATGACGTACATTCGTGTGAACAAGAGTGAATGAGATGGAGGGATGTTTGCGATTGAAGGACATAAAATTAACTGGAATGCAGGCCTTTTGTCTTACCTTAGACCAGCCCTGAGTGAGCTGTCATCAGTCCGCCATTGTTTCAATGTTGGAGCAGATGTAAACAACAATGGCTCCTATTTTTTTTTTTCTTATTTTCATTTAATGGTGCCATATAATGCAAAAATCACTTTTAAAAGGTGTTTGAACACAGTTGTGTGGCTGCAGTGTTTGAAAACAACCAGCCTATAATGGTAAAAAAATCAACTCATTCATTGTTTTATAATTCCCAATCATTTATAAACAGTCTCTTCACACTAGTAGTACCAGGTTTCTCACTACTATGAAGACATAGACAAGTCAGTGAAAGAACCACCCATTTGTGACGTTCTCTGCTCTACTAACATATACACAGTCCTGAGTGAGAAGCAGCGGTCCGTCATTACTGTTCTCTTGCTGTAGATGCTGCAGGTACAATGTCAGCTCCAAAGAGCCATTAAAAGTGTTGTGTGTTGGGATGCACCTTTGAACATAAGAGTCTCCATAGACCGCTGATGATACGGTGGTTAAATTTCATTTTCGAATGACATATTCCTGAGAAAAAACTGAAAAGTCCTATACAATTGTGCTAATATTTTACACCGGACTGCCTCACAAACGAGGGTCAGTTCAGCACTGGAGTTGTACAAAGATTGCTTCTGAAAGAGGGTCGATACCAAAGCTTTGTGCGCAAATGTCCAGACTCCAGAAAAAGTAAGCATGATGCCTCATATTTGTTTCCCAAAAAAGAGCATCTTGTCTCCCTGTAAAGCTAATATTGCTAAAGCTACCATTGTCTCTGTCTGTTTTCATTAATGCTGCCTTCACGTGCTACCAGAATGATCATGAATAGGAATGAGGTAGTTAAAAATTGCATTTGGAAGCAATGTGAAGTCAGTAACACGGTCACTACCAGTTAACCACCACCACCATAACACTGGTATGCCTACAAGCATGAGCTCTGGACGCTCTGCTCTCTTCTGAAAATTGAAGTGGAAGCCCAGCTCATTTTCATTTAAAGGGGACAAAACCAAAAACATTTTGGCTTATACAATAAAAGTGGCAATTTCAACATGATCTGTGAGGTATTTTGAGACAAAACCTCACATACACACTCAGGATGTGTAAGAGAACAATTTAAAAATGTTGTATCAATGCATTCTATGTCAACTTTAAAGTGCCATTCAATAAAATAGCTTTCTCTAAAAAGAGCTGTTTTTGACAGGGTAAAAAGGGTGTTGTTTTACACTTCTATTGAGAAATTTTAAGAAATGTTAGTATGTCATGGATTTTTCATTATGTCCACATAAATCATATCAACTTGTGGACAATGGGCAGCCGATGACCGCTTTAAACATCACAACATCATAGTGTTGTTCTCTCTGTAATCCATCAACATAATAATAGCTGAATGTTCTAAGCCTGAGAGAGGTGCTGGCTTGTTTACTCTGCAAGATTAGGAACATAGTTTTTCTTCTTGACAAACTTTGCAGAATTTCTTCTTGCATCTGCATTGCTTAATTAAGCCAATTCTGCCTTCTTTATGTTTTTTCTTTTTTCATCCAATAATAATTTTCTTAGCTGACAGTAAAAAAGAAGAGTTTCATGGGACAAGCAAACAGTAATGCCCTTTAAAAGACTGTGTGAAAAAAAAAAATCCTACATAGGTTGCAGAAGTAGTGCAGGATAATGAAGAACACAGGCTATTTATGATTAAATAAATATGTTGCAGAGTGTTGCTGAGAATGCTCCCAGCCATATTTTATGAGAGAATGTCAAAGTAGAAAAAATAAAGAAAAATAAAGCTTGGTTAAAAGTGCAAGAACATGGACTTGAATATGAAATTGGAGTATAGTTTTGCTTTGAATAACATGAGGAATTGTGTTGTGTGAACAGAATTGAAATGCTTTGTCTCTTTTATGTTTCAATCTGGTCAACAGTATGTATAGGTAAGGTGCAAAACGACACAAAAGTGATCATACACACTGTTCTGATATGTTCTGAAATGAGAAATCAAATGCAAATACATCATATACTGTTGAAAACATCTAACACAGAGCAGCAAAACTATCACGGAACAGATGTTATCTTACAGTATCTAAGCATCTGTCATAAGAACATATTCACAAAGGATTTTAATTGGTTTAGGTCAAGAATGATGACACTAATAATGACTCCCTTCCCATATCTTAGTTTTAGCAAATTGTAAGCCACCATAATTTTCCAACCTATTCTAACTGTCAAGGTGTCAAAAACTGAAGCATGGTTAAACAATATTAATATCACTATTAAGACCTCAAATGCTTCACTACATCAACATACTAGGAATGTCATTGCTTTCATTTGCTTGCCATATGCATCAGATCAAGACATTTGTTTGCTTGCATTTGTAAAAATATAAATTCTTTTCATATAATCACATAAGTACAGTCAAGGTAATTTATTGCAAAAACTTAAGAAAAAAAAAAACTGTATAAAAGTACTGAAAAATTAATCGCATTCCAAAAATGAAATGCATTCCAAGTCTTCTGACGACAAATGATAACTATATGTAAAGAAAAAGGGTGAAATTCTCAATTGCGGAAAATGACCCCACCCCATTCATGCAGCAATATCTTATTCAAAAGATGAATTTGAACTTAATCATGAAGAAATCAGTCACAAAACACAAAGAAGAGTCAAGGACATTTTACAATCAAAACTGATGTAACAATCCTTTAGGAAGCAATTTCTGAATGTAAGCAGGATTTGAGTGTTACTGTGAATGGAGAGAGTGATTGCTTTTGAGTTTATCACACAAAGCAATCGTTCAGCCTTGGAATAATTCAATTAATTGTAACTTTTGTCAAGAGTAAGTTTTATGGGTAGGTGCTCAAAAATGAATAAATAGTGTAATTTAAATAAAAGTGTTGTGGCTGATTAAATTGAACATACATAAAATATATAATAAAAAATGATACCCCACTATATAATTTTATGACAATAAATGAACCATGCTTTTTCGTGTGTACTGGCACCAAAGGTTTCCTTATCTTAATTACATTTACATTTATGCATTTAAGAGAGGCTTTTATCCAAAGCAACTTAAAAAAGAGGAGGAACAAAGCCAGTTGTCAATATTCGTAATACACAATGCCAGGTTTATTAGACAGCTAGATTAGAAGCAGTTTAGAGAAGAGTAGTAATGGAGGGGGAATGTGTGTGTATGTGTATTGATACACCCTCCTGGTAAGGGAACAACAAGGCATCACTCATGTGAATACCAGTGAGGCCAAAAATGCTTGTGCTTGGGGTTTAAATGTCTTGTGAGTGAAAATAGGTAGAATTTTCAGCACTTCTACAGCTGGACTGAAGCCTTTTTGAAGCAAAAGTCTTGTTGTTTGCGTGTGACTAATAGTTAACTGCACATGAGAATTTCAGTGTAAGTAAATAATAAATGAGATCAAGCAAATGTCTCTAAAAACTTACTTCTACTGAAGCACAGCAGCATGCTGCACTCTGGTCATTTCAGGATTCACCAGGATGCATGTGTATTTGGCTTCAAATCCAGATTGTTAACAGCGGGGTTCATTATTTTACACAATTCTGTGGAACAGAACTAAAGGGGAAAATAAGATTCTTAGACTGAACTTATCTGAAAAAAGTTTGCTGCACTTGGAAGTCTAATACATAAATCTGTAATTAGATGAGTGATTCCTAAGGCATCCTTTATTATCTTGTTCACTTGTATTTCTGTATTTTTTTTTCAAGTATTATTCCTATTAATGCTTATTTTTGGTTTCAGGGTTTTCAGCAAACCAAAAAACAACTTGGTGTGCTTTTCTAAAAATTTCCAAATCTTTTGGAATTTTTTTTTACATTTTCTTCAAGGGCCCAAAAATACAATATAAACAATAAATAAATAAAACTCATAGCTAGGTAAGTAATTAAAAATGAAATGACTTAATGGCTTTTACCGTATTCAGATCTTGAGAAAGTTTAAATTTGACATTTGTTTGCATTGATTATATAAAACTTTTATAGGTGTTTTTCTGGAGCTTTGGGTTGAAATGAAATTTATTTCTTAACCACAAGAGATCAGAGGAAAAGAGAACCATTAATTCTAAAAAAGACTGAAAACTCACCCGCATCATCGAAGGTTAGGCTTATGGGTTATGGGCTGAGAGTAACAGCAATCACATCTGCTGATGAAACCTAATCAATCTGATCCATTGAGAATGACATGGAAACACTCCCCTGCAGTTTAGCAATTAGCAGGGATTGCAGATTTGGACGCATCTAGCAGCTTTACATACTGCTGTGAAGACTTTTTGACATATCCGACAAATTAGGACTTTACACATACAGCAAGATCAAAGGTTTTTTTTTTTTTTTTGGAGTTGGAAACAGTTTATCAGTGTTACTTGGAGCAAATTATTGTTTTTATAATTAGAAAGATATTAACATTTGTCACAAACAAGAAATGTATCACAGCATTGCAAATTCATTCAACTGTCAAATAATATTTATTTTAATAATATTTTATTTATTAAAAGCCTTTCTCATTTATCATTTCAAAACGGAGAATGAGCAAACTTTTAAGAGACAGATAAAGAAACATGGATCCACCTGAAGAGTCAGTGGTGGAAAAAGTGCTGTGAGATTGAAAAAAAAAAAATACAGATGGAGGAGTTGTTGCAGAGATTCGATAGAAGAGAGATCTAGAATTTTTATATATTCATAAGAAAAACAATTCACCACATAACAATCGATATTCAACACTGACTTAAGCATGGCTGATGTTTACATGTAATTTCAGAGCTTTGCTTGAGGATATGACTTTTAATTAAATCAATTTTTATGTAAATATATAGTGTCAAACAACACTGTACTGAAATCAAATTAAAGAGATAGTTAAAGTTCTGTTATTAATTTGAATTATGTCTTTCAAAACCTTAATTAATCTTTTTTTGTTTTTATTTTTTTGGTACACAGATAAAAAAGATGTATATGGGAAAAATATGTAGTTATTTTTTTGTTGACTTTCATTAAATATACAAAAACAATTCCTTAACATTCCTGATTTATTTTGAGACCTTGTCTGGGACTGGCTCCATCATTGCTACTGTGTATTGATGCTAATAAAATGAGACTACATCATGTGGGCATTTGATGGGTTGCAGTATTCCTAAAGAAATAGTAATAAATAAATCAGAAGGCCTTCAAAAATATTGTACTATTGTCAGAGTAAATACATTACATTACAGAGTAAATACATACAAATACATGTGTTATAATAATTCTTTATGATAATTGCTTGTATTTTAATAACTATGGTTCTAAATATATGTGTTAATTAATAATTACGCTATTTCGTTTGGCTTGTTTACACCATAAATTGCCAGATTGTCCTTGTTTTGGTCTTAGGTTATTGCATGCAAGTTTTATTCTTTTATTTTATTTTATTTTATCTTTTTTTTTTTTTTTTTTTTTACATTACCAGTTGACATCTCAGTTGTTGACTTAACGGTGGCCTGCTTGTTTCCAGTGTGTGTGTGTTTATGCAGATTAAAATATGGAAATTTCTCCAAAAATGTTAAACATTTATAAAATGCCTCTCTGGTCTTTCGACATACTGTATGCATGTGTTTTATATTGTACCCTTCTTAACGATTTAATAAAAATTACCCTGTGAAAATATGTATATGAACATTTACAATAAAAAAGACAGTGTCAAAAGTTTGTGAAAAAAAAAAAGCTGCAAGGTTGCTGTGAAGACATGCACTAATGAGGACTAGTCTGATGCAGTGCATGTTTGCTTCAGCTAGGAAGTGACAGGAAAAAAAACTACAGCATTAGAGAAAACAATTCAAAGAAATCCTCTTAATGTTGAACTCCTTTCACAATATGTGACATTTTCAAGCAGTTCAGATAACTCTGAGCCATTCTGAATCTGGACCACCTATAAATTAGGGTATTTTGGTAAAAGCTGATTTGGTTTGGTGGAGACAGACATGACATATCCCCTTCTTAAGATTTTTTTTGAGACATTTTCTCTCAACATTGCTGCCTTTACCAGGCAAACACACAATCTTCGACTTCTAAGACTCTTAAATAAGAAGTAGCAATGTGCCAGTTAAATGCTGAAATGCTGCCAGTGCAGGCTTGTACTTGAATTATTTGCACCTCAAAGAGTGGGAGCCCAAAGTCTGAGTCCACTAGTGAAAATGTTTCCAGTTTGCATTTTTTCCTATTTAATCAGGTTTTTTTTCTTTACAAATGATCTTTTGGCAAAACTATTTGAGTAAAAGTTGAATTGGCATGATTAAAAAATGTAAAAATTTGACTTTAGCATGCACTGGGACACATTAACTCTGGCCTTTTGTTCGAAATGGTTAACTGCTCCAGGTGTGTGTTCATGGTGTGTGTGTTCACTGCTGTGTTTGTGCACTTTGGATGGGTAAAATGCAGATCACAAATTCCAAGTATGGGTCACCATACTTGGCTGTATGTCATGTCACTTTCAGTTTATATCTTTAAACGTTATAATAGATTTTAAATCCCAGAGTTTCAGCACTGACTTGGACTACTAGATCACTGTTTTCAAATGTTTGCACAATTGACACCAACAGAAAAAAAACTAATATATGAGCCATCTGAAAGTCACTGTCTGAAGAAGAAAGGCTTTGATAGGATGATCAGTCTCTTGTAGTAATTACATCAGATGAGCTGCCTTTAATGAATTTTAAACAATGCTACACTGCACTCTAACATCTCTTTTATAGGTGGTGCATGTTTTGAAGCTCATTACTCCCCTTGCACAAAAAAGGAAATGATTGTTCACTCAATTAGAAACAGAAGATGGTAATGAGATTGTTGTGGAATTTGAACTGAAGATATTTCTCTGTGCTCATTTGCATGTAAATCCTTTAGGTTAAGGCAAAGTTAATAAAGGTCAAATTGCAACAGTGTTACAAAGAAAATTTGTGTAAACTTTTCAAGGTAGAAAATTCAGGCCTTGATAGATTCTTCTTAGATTACTTGTATAGAAATGCAAATATATATTCAGCAAAAGCAAATACGGTACATAATGTAAACAAAATAGCAATACATATAAAAATATTGTTTTTTGAGCAGCTTTTACTTACAAAAAGAAAATGGACAGAGCATGGTCAGAAAGATGCTCAATTCTTCATAGAAGTGGACAACTCTGAGTGTTTCTTGCATACATATCAGTGATGATGATTAATGGTGATGCAATTAATATGAATATGGGCATATGAATAAATACCAGGTGTATCAAATGTGTCTTTTGTGACTGATATAAAAGTTAAAATCTCCACCTGAGACCCTGAGTAACTGGACTATATATATATTGAACTTCCTCTCAAACCTGACAGGGAAATGAAGCTGATTTGTTCCCTGTCATCATCCATAATGTGGCTTTTATTCACATAACATCTCACAAATGTAGAAGCTGTCTTTCATTAAATATTTTCAGCTTTTGGATCAAGTCAAAAAATAGAAAACCAAATGTGAGCTCAATTTCTGAAATAGTTAAGCGAAGGCCTGTCGCTTCCTCTTTAGAGAGATTGAATCCAAATGATAAGAGTTATGCTGAATCCTTAGGGCTGCTCTGAATATCTAGTGTGCTGTGTGAGAAAATGTGTTGGCATTTTGCCCCACAGGACTCCTTTTTATAATGGTTAACCACAAACAGGGTTTTTACTACACAGAGTTTCATTTCTAGGCTGCTTTATTTAATTCATTTTATAATAAACTATTTCACCTATATTTTACTGAAATGTAGAATTGTTGCAGTGAAAAAAAGAAAGAAAAAAAGATGTGGCTAAATAAGCAGTCAAATGGGAATTGGATTTGCTAGTTGGTGTTTCAGCACCATGGACAGGTCCACAACATAATCTTATTTGCAGCTCCTGAACACTAATATGGTGATTTTACTTATGAGTTATTCATTTCACTGAACCTCCCTGTGGTTTGAACAATCGGATACCAGAGCAGAATATACCACACATCTCATGTATATAGCCAAGCAGTTCCACAGAATTTAGTAAGAGACTGAAGGTGGATGCAAAGATGGACCCTGCTTTTTTGAAAGAACATTAGATTACAGGACAGTACTTTTTTCACATTACCATCTGCTACTGTTACTGAGTCACATCCCAGCAGGCACACAATGTCATGAATCATTGATATTTGGTTAAATACAAACATTCAATGTCAGTTCAAAGTCTCATGTCAATGTTAGTTTGATGTCCAATACTGACATCCGCTGACATTGACATTTGTTGTTTTTAGGTTGTGTAACCAAACCCAAATGTTAAGTCAGTGCCAAATTGTGGTTACATACTGACATCAACCTGATATTTATTCTCAACTCAAATATAACATCAACCTGACGTTATATTGACATCCAGCCCGCTGGTAGTACTTTTTCCTCATGAGGGGTTTTCCTAAGCAATTATGCAAAAGTTAGTTGACTATGGATAGGGTTACTACAAGTAATTTAGTTCATTAACATTAAAATATAATCAAATTTCTGAAGTATCTTCACTTAATGTAAATCATAACACAAGCTCATTGATCACCAGGCTGACTCTTTGCGCTCCCTAGAAAAGAAGAGCCTCATTCACTTTCATTGTGTGGAAAAGAGATGCAAAAGTAAATGTCGAACATTCTGCCTAACATTTGCTTTTGTTTCACAGAAGAATAGAAAATCACATGTTTGGGATGTCAGATTTTTTTTTTTTTTGACAGAAATCCATTGTAATTAGCCTACCTGTTGGAGGATGAAATGGGCAGTTAATAATACGATAAAGAAGCCATCATTAGCATTTCATTTATTAACATCAATAAAAGAACACAAATAATAATTCAACAACTTACAGAAAGTTAAAGACGTTATTTCGGTCTCAACTTCGAAGACATGACGAGTAAGCGCTGCTTATTACTGCGTCCGTATTTCTGTGATGAGCGGAAGGACAAATAGTTCCTAACCTCTACAACTGATGTTCATATGATTCATGTTTACAATTTTGCGGTCTTGATAAACATTCATTCGATAATAAAATAAAGGAAGAACGTACTAGTTAAAACTCTTAGTGTCGATATTATGGACCAATCATCGCGATAAACTCACTAGGCTATTATAGATATATTGAGATCGATCCGCCCATCAGTAAGTGTGAGTCAAGCTCGCTTTCTGTGACAGGAGGAGCGTCTCATTCACTGTGTGAGTCCGCCAGCAGCAGAACTGACCGAAGGGCTTTCTTCGTGGAGTATACTTGCAAACTTTCAGCTGCTTTCATTTTAAGTTCATTTTAAGCTTTTTTTCTGTGAAGGAGATGTGAACGTATTTGAACACCAAAGAACCACGACGTCTTGTGATTCAGTGCTTTTTATTCGAAACTGAAGAAAATATTTCGGGGAAAATTAACGATGTATTTAACTGATGACATGAGCAGATCATGGTCGCTGGGGTGTGTGAGGAGATGCACAAAGTCTTAAGGGACGAAGATTGCTTGTTATCTCGACAAAAGCTTCACCTCAGAAACATGAGGGATTGTCTCCTGTGGAACTTCGCCAAAGTGATTCTGTTCTGGACATTAGCTGATGCTCAGGTAAGACACTGGGTCTGTACAAGCGTGTAATGACTATTTTTTTTCTTTACACTGAAACAACTCAGTATTACATACTTCATATACAGTACGTTTAAGATGTCTTTTGTGTTATTTTATGCAAAATCCTTTTTGAGTTTTCATGGTAGACGATAATCAAAGAAATTTCATTAAAGCAAACTGTCTGCAAAAGTTGGTAGTCGATTTCACTGAACAATTGCAGACCTGTCTGTTTGATTTCAACCTCAGCATTGTATCATACACTTTATCTAAACACATTATGTATATGTAGCTATGTATTCATATATGTATGGGTATCAGTCTATTTATTTTGATTCTAGATTCTAGTCATTATTATTATATGCTTAAAAAAACTTGTGTATGTGTTTTACTTTTCATTCATAATCCTTCTGCTATATTTTTGTTGAAACTACATGGTTTCTCAATAAAGTGCAAATTAGGTTTTCTTAATCTGATCCTTAAACTCTCTTTTGCTGAATAAGACAGTTGATTCAGTGTAGACGATTTCAAGCTGGCAAAACATTGCAGTGTGATATGTGTGAGACTGTACACATGCAGTCAGATATTGACTGAACTATGATTCAGGTTCACAGCCAACTTCTGCAATGCTCATCCCTAATATCAGCCTCTGAGAAATGGAATTGAGCAGTGAAGGTTTTAATAAAAGCTTGGTGTGTTTCATAGCCCTTATCAACTCTCCTAAACTAATAATCCTGATTATACTTTATAAAGCGTTGCTACTGCCTGCACTATAAGAATGTATTGTCAGGTGACCTAATATGTGCCTTGTGAATTTAACTCAATAATAGTATTTAATATGACTGAATCAACCTGACCATATAGAGTGGAAGTAAGGTAACAACTCGATATTTCCAATTTTTTTTTTTTTTTTTTTTTTTTACAGTGGATATAGAATCTGTACAATATGCACATTTTTTTTTAGCTTGTCATTATATGTTGAAGCACTCTTTTTCTGTCATTCCAGACCAGTAAATGCAGGCACATGTGCAGTGGGTGAAATGACACATAAAAACAAACTTCAGTGGCATGTGCATTTGTTCATGCATTAAAAGGATAGTTCACCCAAAAGTGACAATTCTGTCATTAATTACTCACCCTCAAGTCATTCCAAACACGTAAGAGCTTCGTTTATCTTCAGAAAACAAATTAAGATATTTTTGATGCATTCCGAGAGCTCTTTGACACTCCCATAGACAGCAAGGGCAGTAGAGCACTACCACAATCAAGGTCCAGAAACATAGAATGGACATCAGTAAAATAGTCCATGTGACATCACCAGTAGTTCAACAGTAATTTTAAGAAAATACAAGAATACTTTTTTATGCGGAAGCAAAGAAAACAAAAATAACAACTTTATTCAACAATTTGAATTCCTAAGAGGAACAAAGGTCTTACAGGTTTGGAATAACTTGAGGGTGAACTATCCATTTAATGAACTAAATTAATTGTACTTTGTTTTGCAAAATGATTTCTGTTTAATACACCCTTTTCAATCAGCCTGAATATATGCTACTGTATGTTCTTTGCAACACCAAAAAATCATACTTGTTCCTCTCACAATTGTGCAGTTATCAGCACAGCACAGTTAAACTAGGAATGCTTTGTAAAATTTATTTTCCATGAGGGTCAGCTTGGTCATACTGCATGTTTGTGCACATTAATTATTACCTTTAAACAGCTGAGACTTATTCACACTACATTGCCATCAAGGTACAGTAATAAATTAGCAAGTCATTAATGCATGTATAAATGTGATTGTCTAAATCATCCGCTATGGCTAGGAACTATACTCTCATTCTGGCATAATAATTGAGGAACTTTGCTGCCGTACCTTGGGTGCAGCAGGCGCAATTATATTACGCAGCGCCTGAAAATAGTCCCCAGCTAACTTCTAATGGTAGTTTATTTTTTGGTGCTGTGTAATATCATTGTGTCAGCGGCACCCATGGTATGACAGGAAAGTTCCTCGATTATTACGCCGGAATGAGAGTATAGATCCTAGCCCTATCAGCCTAGAAAATCACAACTTTTAACTTTCTGTTGGTCTTAGTACACGATGTAACTACAGAAGAGTCGAGTATTAAATTGGAAAAATATCGAAACTCTTTGTTAATTTTTTAGGAAGATGCTAACGCTCTAATCACATTCAATGATCTATGCTAAGCAAAGCTAAAAGTGCTACCGCCAGACACAGAGATCAGCTGAATGGATTCAAAAACACTAAAACACAACTGTTTAACTCTAGGGGAGTTAGACAATGAGCCTTTTTTTTTTTTTTTTGCACAGACTTAAGATTATCAAGTGTGAACAAATACCCCAGTGTTTCGAGTGACTGTTTTCATTGTGTTCGGTGCTGATTGGCTACAGTTCTCATTTGGCTACACATCTCATTGATTAGAAACATTTGACACTCTTTACGGAGCAGTCACACACATGAAATTGGGATTTGAAATCAGCTGTCATAGCCATGAGACATAAGTAAAATTGGCTTACTGCCTTTATAAAGCTAAACTTTCAACAGTATTGTGATATACAAGATTTTGCCTAATTTTATATTCTCAGCAAAGATGACAGTATTTCAGGTAATTGTGTTATTTTTTTTTTTTTTTTTTTTTTGCATTTTAACTGTGATTAGAGTTTGATTTAAATGATTTTGAATAAGTTATTCTGTGGCCTTCCCTGGTTGAGAACCACTGATTTAAGTGGGTGTATTCAAGCCATTATTTATTTACTATTTATTTATTCTAGAAATGCCTCATAAAATCACTGACTGACTGAGTTCAACAGGTTTCACCTGTCTATTTTATTTCACTTTACAAAAAATTCGCTTTCACAAATTGAGTGGTTCACATTTGCCAGAAATTTTTGCATTGCACATTCAGGAACTGCAGAAATAGCAGTAGAGCACCGATGCATGATCTCCATCTGCTGTCAGTCACTCACCAGCAGGTGGCGCAAGCGGCTGTTGATGAAAACCAAAACAACCAGGTAGCGCAAGTAATTCATTCATTCATAAAAACTAATTTGCAGGAATGGATCAAGTGGTAAGTAGAAGTTATGATATGGACTAGTATACTATATATAAGTGGAAAAGCTGATGTGTTTACATCTGTGCTTAGTTTCCTTAACTTTGTATTGCTTCGTTAGAAGCTGATTGTAATACTTGGGTTCCCCTCATAGGTCACACTCCAGGATTCCCTGGTGACTTGTAATGTGAAAAACGCATAATGGGCCTCAGTGAACTAATCCAGTGATATAAAAAGCTCATATATAACTCAGTATAAACATTACTGATGATGCAAACTGTATAGAGTTATGTAGAATATGAACGTAGCAATTTGTTTTGCCTTATTGCAGTTTTTATTATTGTTATTATTATTATTTTGAAAATTCCTTTCTCATTGGCTCTGAATGCACATACTGACAAACCATAACCGGAGGGGTGGGATGTTGATCAGTACTTGCTTGGGATGGATGCCATCATGCATCTCAACCAATGAAAGCATTTGGGGTGGACCTTAGACTGCATCAGCGCTCACATAAACACAAAGACTATAAACACTCCTGATAAAATTATTTAGGCGCCCTGATACCTAAACACACCCATCTCCAACCCTTAACCTATCTTTTTATGAACCACTTTTATTATATGTAAAGAATACAAAGGTAAGAGATTAATGGATGCATTTCCATGTTATATTTCATAACCAATTAAATTTTTTGATCCAGCAGCATTTCAATATCATCCTGCAAAGTGCTAAAATTGCAATGCTCACAACTGTACTTTGCTTTGCATGACTGAGAAAATGACTTTAATTGAGGTAGAAATGACAGCTCCAATACCTTTCTGATACACTTTTACATTAATTGAAAACCTTTCTTTCGTCATTACAGAGAGTGAATCTTTTAATTTCTTTCATCTCCTCAGGGTATTTAGAAGTTCAACTCTTCTCACTGTCTTGCAGACTCATTTAAGCAACCCGAAATGAAACGGAGAGAGAAAGTCATCCCTAACCCTTTGATAACCACACCAACACACACTCAGTTTTACATAATGCACTCTTCTTTTGATAAGGGAATGAGACTATTTTATGGACCTTTTTGAAAAATCAGTCATTATTTTCTCTTCCTTACATCACTCCTAAGTGTATGAAATTCTTTTCACATAATTAGCAGCAAATTTCAGATCTGTTGTTTTCCATACAAAGAAAGTAAAAAGAAATGACAAAAAGAACAATGTGATAATTTTAAGTGAGAAAGAGACTTTAAATCTTACTTGTGAATCAATGGAGTTTCCTAATACATCTCAAATATGCCTTGATAGGCTGAGATTTGCAAATAACTTCCTCAGATAAAGCTATCTGATGGCTTTAGAAGATTCAGTACACAATGAAGAAATAAAATCAAGCATTTTGTGTTGGACAGGCAGGTGAAGATGAGATTACAGCTGAAGAACAGGTTCAGATGCTGCTGGATGCGAAGCTGCAGTGTCTACAGAAGATCTCCACAGACGACCCTACAGGTACTGTAGATACCATTTCCACTCTTATGTTTCTTTCACACAGCTTTCAATTAAGTGTCTTTTTCAGTTCTCCGCTTCAACCACTGTTGTTGCACACCACAGTTCATCTAGAAATAGTAACATATTCACCAGAAGTATGACCATCATCGTCTGTGCCAAAACATGTTTTGCATAAAGCTTGAATGAGTCAGCTCAGTCACATGAGGTTTGTCGACGTAAATGAAGCTGTACTGCTAATGAGACAGGGGCAGTTTCTTAGGGGCAACTCTTGGTTAGGCACTGCACAGTTTGTTAATTAATTTAGCTTCATTATAAACTTGTCACAAGTGATAAGGCAGAACAGGGAAAAAAGCTCTGTTGGAGATGACTCATTATAATGGCCTTCCTGGTCGTTTTATCAGTAGTGACCTGGCAACTCAAAATATTAACTTGGCTTACTCCCATCTCCCTTTAATCTTACCATCATAGGTTTTAGGGTTATGTGTAATTCAAGGAGATAAAAAGAATTATATTCTGTACGAAGAAATTATGTGCAGATGACGTTATCTACAGTACAAAACATATTTAGTTTTCAAACTGGTGCATGACGACACGTCTGGATTTATTTGAGCTAATCTGGACTGGGAGAAATGTTTAGTATAATTATGACTCATTTTAATTATAATGTGTATGTGTTCTTTTGGTTTCTGAGCTCAATTCTGCCAAAATAAATTAACGTAAATTCAAATTTACCTTGCTTTATTCATACATAAGTATTTTCTAACGAGAGTTCAGCAGGTGACATCACCTAGGGTATGAGATAAAAAAAGGACAATCTGATATTTTTATGCTTAAAATATCAACAATTGTTTTTTAATTTTTGTCTGCTTTAGTGCATGTGCTAAACATCATTTTTACAATTAAACCTTAAACTATAATAAAACATGTTAACATCTTAACATGTTCCTAAAATTTAATTAAATTAACTTATTCTGCTGTCACATTTACCATTGTCATTTCAATAGGAATCCATGCAATATTGGGAGAGGGCAAAATATTTCAGATTTCGCAATGGGTTGGTCATGTGAATTTAACTCATTGGCCAAAAGAAACCTGCTTGGTTTGAAAGTGACTTTTCTTTGAACTGTGTTTCATACATTGCTACACTATTGACAGAAGACAATGGACCTTTTTTGTCTATAACATGTATCTGAAATTTCACTAATGTAATACACTTTTAAACTTTTATGGCCCCAAAAATTTGTAAATGCACAAATTTGAAATAATAACAGAAGGTTGTAGTTACATCGCATGTTCCTGTGACCAGGAGGTTGTGTAATAATTGAACCTGATATGCTGACATGTCAAGATGTTGAAGCTATGTTTCAAGAGTTTTCATTATATTGCATCATTTTTGACGGATGAAATCAAGTTCCATCTTACACTGTCTTCTTATTTCATGTTTCACTTGTTAAATGTCACATTAATGGATAACAAATTACTGTTTCATGTTGACTTTAAATAGTATCAGAACTGCACAAGACTTCTTTTGAATAATTCCGAAGGAATAGTTTGAAAGCACTTCATGTCTAATGTTTTCAAACTTAACGCTTCATTGCTTATGTGGTCTGAAGCTGGCAGAAATCTGCAGCTGCCGGACTGACTCTGTTGAAACCTTTGCTGATTTATTCAATGTCTTCAACTATCTGACATTAATTGGATCAGCTCCACATCTGTTTATTTCAGCAGAGATCATTACAGTCATTGATATATTTATAAATTGCTTGATTGTTTTAGCACACAATGATAAGTAGGGTTGCAAAAGGGGTGGAAAACTTCTGGTAAATTTCTGGAAACTTTCCAAAAATCCCTGGAATATTTCCAAAATGTACTTGAAATGTTTTGAAATGCACTTTTTTTGCAACCCTAATGATAAGTACATTGACCAAGTTCAGTATACATAATGTAATTAAACAATTAATTTATTACAGAAGCACACTTGTTGTCTCTGCATGATGTGGCAGTTTTTGGCATCATGTTATTCCATGCCAGTTGGATATAATCCAATATCCATGCCCAGCTTTTATCTGAAGGAAAACATGATTTATTTGGAGATGGGAAGGATGTATGACAGTTTCATACTAGGCCTTTACTGTAGCTCATTTCATGTTTGTCTTGCTATGGAATGTAATCTAAATATCAGGAAGGAATGAAAATGAGTCACGTGATGCTGCAATATTCTATGATTTCATATTTTGCCCTTTGGTGAATTGAAATCTCTGCTCTGTTTTGCTCTCAGTTGGTGTTTGTGTCCCAGAGTGGGATGGTCTGATATGCTGGCCTCAAGGCTTCCCTGGAACCCTGACCAAGACTCCCTGCCCCAGATACATCTATGATTTCAACCATGCAGGTCTGAAAAATTTCTTATCATCTGTAGTTTTTTTTGTCTTTTTTTTTTTTTTTTTTTTTTTCTCGATACTTTTAAAACGATACCAGTGCCAGAACCGATACTTATATAAAAAAAGAGCCACAAAAACTATGGATAACATTAAAGAATGAGTGCTGTCTGTCACTATCTTTAATCAGTCCTGTATGGTCATTTTTTATAAAGTAGCAACAATGTCGTTTGTAAAGTACCGTAGGCCACTAACGTGCCTAAGACTGATAGCTTGAACTACATGTTGAATCAGGCAAACTGCCGCCGACATTAGCCGACGAGGTGAAAACACCAAACAAACTAGGCTTGGGTATCCCAGCCTTAAGAGACTGTGGATTGTTATAGATATTTTTTTTACGTTATCACAAAGTAATTTTCTTGTTATTTCAACATATCAAAAGTTGCTTTTATTTTACAATTATTGTTTAATTCTGAAACAAAATGGACCAGAATCTGCGGTAGGTGAACATGATTTCACCAAGTACAACAAACATCAAAATTCTTGTTGATCCTGGAACAACATTCCAGTCAACCAATCAGAATTGAGATATAACTTTTCAGGAAAGAAACTAATTACAAGTGATAGGACAAAAAACTAATATAAAATACTACATACATTGTAAAGGGTCAATCAAATGAAATCAAGTGCATATCCTCAAGGTGTAAATTAAACACTTATTCTTATTAAAGTTGCAATAGTGATTTTGGTCAAGAGCAGTGAGAGATTTTCTCTTGTTGTTTGATTAACATGAATGAGAGACAGCAGGAGTTTTAGATTGCTGTCACTTTAAGAGCTGCACTGATCCAACTCACTGTTACCCGTGTTTTCTTTCTCAGCTGTTTGCTTTCAAAACCTAAATGACTGTTTACAAGGATACTTGAAAAAAAGAAACTATTTTGATACATAAAACTGTGTATTTAACCGTTCAAAAATAACTTGCTTCAATGAGTCCTCATGTGTGCATTTTTCACTCGCTGCTGATTAATGGCTTAAATCGCCTGCTTCTAAACCGCAATGCATGGAAATTATACGTTTTTGTGACCATGTAGCACAGCAACGTCACATGTTCGTATAATTACGATAGAGACAATAGTCCAAAATCTCTACTGGTTGACAAATTGTATTCTTAGTGTATATTATTAGTGAATCTTATTTGAAAGCACATACTACAAAACGACCCATACTACTCTGTGTAGTATGTAGGCCTATACTGCTGTATGTACATATGCAGATTTTCTGAATGCACGTGTGGCAAGAAGTGGTCAGGTGTTCGAAGATTACCAATAAGAGAAATCCTATAGTCGACTACGCCACCCAGAATACACTGGGACATAACAGCCCTAAACGAAAGGCACACAGGTTCGTTGCCAGAGGCAGGGTGAGCATAAAGAGACAACAAAAAAAAGAAAATCACACAAATACAACACTTCACACAAGGTCTCAAACATCACAAATCTGTACCAGTAACATACAAAACAATAGAATACAATACAGTAGAAAAGAGGGAGGTGGCCAGCAAAGACCCCCAGATTTCTACACCAGACTCAATACCCATGACACACACTCTTGTGAAAAACCATGTGGACACAAAACAGGGTATCATGGTCAACCCCTCCCACCTAAATCCAAACACAAAACAATAAAAAACAGATGGACCCAGATGAATTCCAGACAAAACAAGAGCAGGGCAGAGCAGAAGTGCAGTCAATCACTTGATGTTTGTTAGGCTTCAATTAAGATCCTTGGAAAATCCTTGATGTATAGTTGCTCACCACGCAGGATTACAGATACTTGCAGGCCCATATCTGAAAACAAACAAGGTAATAAGCCTCTCTATTTAACAGGCAAAAGAGGCATTTTTAAAACAGGAACCAACCTGAAAACTGGCCAATAGGCAGCACACGACAGACAGGAAAATAACTAGGGATGTATCGGTATCGGACCAGATACTGAGCCCCTGTACTTGTACTCATTATTGGGAAAATGCCCCAATACCAAATGCCGGTACCACACAGCATGTGATAAGTGTCATATTCAGACAAAGAAACATAGACAACAGAACAACAGAGAGCAGAATTGAGTTATAAGAGATGAATGTTGTCTATGTAGGATATCTATGCAATTAATATAATGTTAAAAATTCAGTATTAATGCCTGTATATCTGACGTGCGTGAGCTGGTCAACCATGCTGAGTGGATTGATTGTGCAGCGGCGGAGATGCGCAAGCTTGTCGAATGTGGATATGCATTTCGTCACTGGAAAATGTATAGGTCGATTGGATATGTCAAAAACAAGTAAGTAAAACAATGCACAACTTACTAAATGGAAGGGAAGGGGGTGGTGGAGGTGAAAGAGAGCGAGAAAACAAGTTTGCGCACTTCTTGCAACCGGTTCTTGAATCGAGAACGAGTCAATCTTGGCTCGGTGTTCATCTTCAGTTCTCTCTTCACAGTAGTTCAGTCAGTGTACTGTTTGAGTAAATGAATTACTCCGGGATATTTGTTTGTTTTAACTCAGAGGGAGTGTCAGCCATGTTAAAAAAATTAACAGCTTAAGTATTTTTGTGGATCAATGCTTATTGGAGACGCAAACCATTTCAAATGATTCAGTTCGATTTGGTTAACTGGTTCAACTGGTTCACTAAGAAGAACCGGTTAAATCTAATGATCCGTTCGCGAACCGGATGTCGCTACACTGCAGTGTTGTAAACGCGTTCACAACAGACCCGGAAGAGAAGACTATGCTGAATAAAGTCGTAGTTTTTGTTATTTTTGGACCAAAATGTATTTTCGATGCTTCAACAAATTCTAACTGACTCTCTGATGTTACATGGACTACTTCGATGATGTTTTTATTATCTTTTTGGACATGGATGGTAGACCGTACATACATTTTCAATGGAGGGACAGAAAGCTCTCTGACTAAATCTAAAATATCTTAAACTATGTTCCGAAAATGAACGGAGTACTTATGGGTTTGGAATGACATGAGGGTGAGTCATTAATGACACAATTTTCATTTTTGGGTGAACTAACCCTTTAAAACTAAATCGTAAAAAAAGACAATTTATATGGGCATTCAGTATAAACATCATTTATTTTCCACCTTAGGCATACATGACTTTCTGGTGAAAGTGAATCTAGCAGCCTGTGAGTAATGCACTAGGCAGTATGTTACTACTGTCCCTCTCATTCTACAACAGTACAAATACATGCACATGTTTTGCTGGCTTGAGTGTTTCTGCATTATATGAGTGGCTTTGGAATATAAATCGCAGCACTTTTCAGATATATATATCACAGGAGATGGTTCCCTGCATTATTACAGCAAAGCGCATCATTACAGTACTAAGTCACTGCAATGGAGCGGCTCTAATGCTCTTAAATTACATGATGAACCATAGAGCAAATAAAAAAAGTAAGTAACAAAAACTTGTCAAATATATTTTAATGGGAACAATTATGTGTGAAAATAACCAAAGGATATTGTCACGAGACAAAGAAGCACACGACGAGCGAGTGAGTGAAAAAATATCCCCGAAGGGTGGATTTTATTGAGAGTGCCAGTGAGGAAGTGTCGAAAGTGCGGGTCTTCGTGTCCGTGTCCTTGTATCCCTCTTGTGCGCGTGCCTGGGCTGTGCCGGTGTCACCGTGGTTCGACGGGGCTGCGGCTTAAGGGCTGCTTTCTGCGGGGAAAAGAACAAAGAGTCACTTCCTGGCATGGAGACGTTTCTCGTTTTCTTCCTCCTCTGCCGTATCTTTATAGCCCGCTTGATGAGCCGCAGCTGGGCTTGCTCAGTGGCTGATGAGCGGGGACAGGTGCGGCGTGTCGGTTGCCAGGGCGACGCTGATGAGGACTCGGGACACTTGTCACACTCCCCCCCCCTAAGCGTCGTCCTGTGTCTGCGGGAGAATGGGGAGAGAGGGTAGGGGTGGGGAGTGGAGCCTGACAGACCTGCGAAAGTTGCCCACATCCTGGAAAGGCCGTCGGCGTTGGCGTTGGCCGTCCCCGCCCGATGTTGTATGGTGAAGTGGAAGTCCTGGAGCGCTAGGAACCACCGGGTCACCCTGGCATTTGTGTCCTTAGCCCGTGCCATCCACTGTAATGGGGCGTGATCCGTGAGGAGGGTGAACCGGCGGCCGAGGAGGTAATACCGCAGCTCCAGGACTGCCCACTTGATGGCCAATGCCTCCTTTTCGACGGCCGCGTACCGCGTCTCAGCGGGGGACAGCTTTCGGCTGATGTAGATCACCGGGTGTTCCTCACCGTCGTGGACCTGGGAGAGGACGGCTCCCAACCCGGTGTCTGATGCGTCCGTCTGCAGCAGGAAGGGGCAGCTGAAGTCGGGGGCGTGCAGGACTGGTTCGGAGGTGAGGGCCATCTTCACCTGCTGGAACGCCTTCTCCGCCTCCGGGCTCCAGGGAATCTTCTCGGGCTGCCCCTTCCTGGTCAGGTCTGTCAGGGGAGATGCTAAGGAGGAGAAGTGAGGTATGAAACACCGGTAATATCCCGCCAACCCCAAAAAGGCTCGTACCTGGGTTTTCGTTGAGGGCTTCGGTGCGGACAGGATGGCCTCCACTTTCTTCTCCTGCGGCCTAATGAGGCCGCGACCGACCTGGAAACCCAGGTACTTGGCTTCTGACAGCGCTAGGTGACACTTGCGGGGGTTGGCGGTTAGTCCCGCCCGGCGCAGCTCCAACAGCACCCTCCGGAGCCGCTCTAAATGCTCTCCCCAGGTCTCCGAGTGGACTACCACATCGTCCAGATAGGCTGCGGCGTAGGACATATGGGGCTGCAGCAGGATGTCCATCATGCGCTGGAAGGTGGCAGGGGCCCCGTGTAGGCCGAAGGGAAGGACCCGGTATTGCCAGTGGCCACTGGGGGTAGAGAAGGCGGTTTTTGCTTTGGCTTCCTTAGTCAGGGGGACCTGCCAATATCCTTTCGTGAGGTCTAGTGTAGAGATGAACCGGGCTCTTCCCAGGCGGTCGAGCAGCTCATCCACACGGGGCATGGGGTAGCCGTCGAACTCGGAGACCTCATTTAGGCGGCGGAAGTCGTTGCAAAACCGGAGGGTGCCGTCGGGCTTCGGGACCATGACGATGGGGCTTGACCAGGGACTCCGAGATGGTTCGATCACACCTAACCTCAACATCTCCTGCACCTCCTCCTCGATGGCGTGTCGCCGAGCCTCCGGGACTCGATAGGGCCGCTGCCGGACGATGACTCCAGGTGGTGTCCTCACATCGTGCTCGACGACCTTGGTCCTTCCGGGCCGGGGGGAGAACACATCGGAGAACTGACCGACTAGGTGTTGCAGCTCCGCCTTCTGGGCCGCGGAGAGGTGTGGATTGACATCTACCACCACGGGAGTAGAGGCGGTGAGGGCCGCAAGTTGGGGTCCGGTCCCCACCCAGCGTTTCAAGAGGTTGACGTGGTATAATTGTTCGGGTCGACGCCGCCCAGGTTGTCTGACCCTGTAGGTGACGGGCCCTACTCTCTCCAGTACCGTGTACGGGCCTTGCCATCTTGCCAGGAATTTACAGGCTGAGGTGGGGACCAGGACCATTACGTGGTCTCCTGGCTGGAACTCCCGTGGTTGGGCGGCCCGATCGAAGTGGCGCTGCTGGGCTTGCTGGGCCTTGGTCAGGTGCTCCCGGACTAGTGGCATGACCCTGTCGACTCGCTCCCGCATCTGGCGGACGTGTTCAACCGTCGTCCTGAGGTTGACTGGTTGTTGCTCCCAGGCCTCTTTAGCCACGTCGAGAAGCCCTCGGGGTTGGCGGCCAAACAGAAGCTCGAACGGGGTGAAGCCCGTGGATGCCTGGGGGACCTCCCGGATGCCGAAGAGGACGTAAGGTATCAGCTGGTCCCAGTCTCGTCGGTCCTCGGCCGCCACCCGTCGCAACATCTGCTTCAAGGTTTGATTAAACCTCTCGACGAGGCCGTCGGTCTGGGGGTGGTAGACGGACGTCCGGAGTTGTTTCACTTTCATGAGTCGACAGAGGTCAGCCATTAGCCGGGACATGAAGGGCGTCCCTTGGTCGGTCAGTATCTCTGCCGGTATGCCGACCCGGCTACATAGGAGGAAGAGCTCCTGGGCGATGGCCTTTGCGGTGGCTTTGCGGAGAGGGATAGCTTCGGGGTAGCGGGTGGCATAGTCGACGATGACCAGGATGTGTTCATGCCCCCGGGCGGACTTCGGCAGCGGCCCAACGAGATCCATTCCGATGCGCTCGAAGGGCACCTCGATGATGGGTAATGGAATCAGCGGGCTGGGGGGAGGTGTGTGTGGTGAGGTCCTCTGGCAGATCGGGCAGGCTTGGCAGAACCGTTTCACATCGGCGTCCAGGCCCGGCCAATGGAAACGGTCCCGGATCCGCTGGATGGTGTTCTGGGCCCCAAGATGACCCGCCATCGGGTGAGCGTGTGCCAGTTCCATCACCGTTCCTATCTTGCTGCGGGGCACTACGAGCAGAAGCTTCTCCTCCCCCCTCCGCTGGGCGGCACAATAGAGCAGGCCATTCCGGATGACGAAGTGAGGGATGGGATGAGGTGCTGGTTGGAGATCCTCTCCTTCCGCAACCCTCACTTGAGACCAGCAGTTCTTCAGGCGATCATCCTCGTGCTGCTCCTTCGCGAAAGCCCCACCTCCTGCCACCTGCTGAAACACATCAAAATATAGGTCAGAATTTTGGGAGGGGGGCTCACCTTCTCGAGGGCTGTCCGATGTCAGCAGCACGGGATGTCGAGGAGGTCCCTTTTCTGGCCTCCGGCGTCGGCGGTTCCCGGTCGAGCTGGCAGGCTGTGCGGCTGCGGCGAGTAGACGGTCGAACCCCGGCCAATCTCTCCCGAGGAGGACGGGGACGGGCAGGTCCTTCACGATCCCTACTTCCAATGACCAGGTTCCCGGGGCAGCGGTTATGGCGACTCGCCGAGTGGGGACCCGTCTGGTATCGCCGTGGACGCACGTGATGGCCATCCGGGCCTTGGCTCCTGACCGTGGAGGGAGGACGGTGGGCCGCATCAATGTAATGGAGCTCCCGGAATCCAGCAGCGCCGAGAACGGGCGGCCATTGACGGCGACTTCGGCCCGAGTCGCCCCAGCTGGGGGGTCGTGAACGGCACAGCCTGCCAGCCAAGCGCGTCCTGGGGAGCGTGGTGGTTCCGTTGGCATGGGCTCGTCCTGGGGACCGGGAACCGCTGGCCTGCTCATGTGCCGCGAGGTGCCCTCCGGCGTGCGTCGCTCCTGGACCACCCTTCGGGGAAAAGGCGGCGCTCGCTCCCCAGCCTCCCGGTGGTAGGCGGCATCCGCCAGCTCAATGGCCTCGATCACTTCATCCACACTGGAGGGGTTCCGCATGCCTACCGCCTGGCGGATGGATCGGGGCAAGGCGCGAAGAAGGCGGTCGACGGCCACGCGCTCCGCCACCTGGTGCGCGCTGGGATCCCCGGCCAACAGCCAATGATGCGCCAACCTGGTGAGTTCCGCTGCCTGTGCGCGAGCGGGCAATCGGGGTCGATATTCCCAATCGTGGAACTGTTGGGGCCGCACATATCGGGGACAGCCCCACGCGGCCGAGGAGTTCTTTCTTTAATTCATCATATGAAGCCCTTCGGTTGGGGAGTCAAAGAATAATAGGCCCGCTGTGCTTCCCCCGTCAGGAGCGGGGCGAGGAGATGTGCCCATTCATCCATGGGCCAGACTTCGCGCACGGCTGTGGCCTCAAACATCTGCAGGTACAGCTCGACGTCATCACTCGCCGTCATCCGGGGCACGAGCTGCGCGGCTTGGACGCGGGGATCAGGCAGCGGAGCGCGCTGGGCGGTGGTAGTGCGAAGCGCGGCGAGCTCCCGTTCAGTTTCCCCTTGCCGCGCGGCCATGTGTTCGACAATTTGTTGCTGGCGGATGCTCACCTCGGTGAGGTGTTTGAGCAATTCTTCCATCACGGGGGAGGAGCTGCCGCCTGCACAAAAAAAAAAAAAAAAAAGAAAAGAAAAAAAACACAACGGTGAACGGGGGAAAAGACTCACAATTTTGGTGATCGCTGTCGGTGCTTCTTTCAATTTGCTGCTCGCATTCTCCACCAAATTGTCACGAGACAAAGAAGCACACGACGAGCGAGTGAGTGAAAAAATATCCCCGAAGGGTGGATTTTATTGAGAGTGCCAGTGAGGAAGTGTCGAAAGTGCGGGTCTTCGTGTCCGTGTCCTTGTATCCCTCTTGTGCGCGTGCCTGGGCTGTGCCGGTGTCACCGTGGTTCGACGGGGCTGCGGCTTAAGGGCTGCTTTCTGCGGGGAAAAGAACAAAGAGTCACTTCCTGGCATGGAGACGTTTCTCGTTTTCTTCCTCCTCTGCCGTATCTTTATAGCCCGCTTGATGAGCCGCAGCTGGGCTTGCTCAGTGGCTGATGAGCGGGGACAGGTGCGGCGTGTCGGTTGCCAGGGCGACGCTGATGAGGACTCGGGACACTTGTCACACTATACAGTCAAAAAAATATTCACAGACCAGACACTATGGTTCATTTATGTAAGTGAGGATAGCAAAATAAAGTAAACTGATCAAGATTATTTTTTCTGACACAGTTTACCTATGAGTTCTTGTCATATTTTATTACCCTCCTCTAAACTATAGAGAATAAACTGTGATACTGTGAAATGTTGAAGGTGTCTGAATAAATTTTGGCTTGACTATATATTTAACAAATTAAGTTAACCAACTAACATTATACATACCCTTTGGTTTCTGTACCCAATAAAATGTTTTTTTAAAATTGCAATAAAAATATTGGTATCTGTATTCCGTATCGACAAGAACCAAAAATAAAAGTATCGGTATCGGGCGAGTACTGGAAAAATTTGTATCGGTGTATCCCTAAAAATAACCCAACTGCTAGCACTCATTCAAAGCACCACATGTCACAAAGGGGCAGTACTAAGCATAATGCATCCCAAGCAACCAAACACTTCCCCCTTCTATATGCACAACACAGGCACTAATTGGCTCATGAAACTCAATGATGATTAAGTACAGACACTGATAGGTTCAGCTGTTTGGATAACGCCAGCCAATCAACCTGGGTCTATACCTCACTCTGCTACACATGGAATACCCACAATGCAACTTTATTGATTTTACCTTCAATTTTACACAATCAAAAAATGTCAAATTAAATAATATTTACTACAGTTTCAAACTTGTATTGTTGGATAATGTTTTGCATACTATTTCTTACAGTTTATAGGCAGCATAGCTACTGTACAGTATGCTAGAATTCCAAACAAGCAAAGTTCATGTTCAACAAAGTTCTTATCAATCTTTCAGGACACGCTTACAGGAGGTGTGACTCTAATGGTTCTTGGGTGCTTGCAGAAAGCTTAAACAAGAGCTGGGTCAACTACACTGAATGCATCAAATCCCCAGAATCCAACAAAAAGAGAGTAAGCTACATTACAGTCATTTGTCTTTAATGAACCGAGATCAATCGTTATTTGACACGCTATGTCTTTGTCCCCACAGCAGGTATTTTTTGAAAGGCTGCACATCATGTACACAGTGGGCTATGCAGTTTCCTTCAGCTCTCTTCTAGTGGCTATCTTTATTATTGGATACTTCAGGTGAGTAACTGACTAAATTTGAACGCATTTACTTCTCATATCTTCAAGGAAAATAATTTTCTTGATGTTTTAAATAGTTTTCTTACACCCTCAAGTCAAATATTATATTTCTATTTATATCATACTGTAATTCCACAAATGAGAATCAGCGCTGCTATGTCTGTTTCTCTCTCTCTCTGTACGTAATGCTCCATTAGCAGCTCGTTGGATGCATCTTGAGTTCAGTGAGAATGTGCCGTTAGATGTCACATGCCAATACTATTCACACAGTAAA
Organism: Carassius auratus; assembly: GCF_003368295.1. Taxonomy (NCBI): domain Eukaryota; kingdom Metazoa; phylum Chordata; class Actinopteri; order Cypriniformes; family Cyprinidae; genus Carassius; species Carassius auratus. The sequence goes on along the minus strand of NW_020524900.1, from coordinate 78,781 downwards.
GGAAGTGCCTTCTCACGTTTTCTCATTTTCTATTGAAGATAGACCACTGAAAAAAAGATAATTAAATTGATCGACAATCTACTTATGGATTAAGATAAATAAATAGTGGCTCAGTTTTCAAAATATGTGCATTTAACTAATAGTACAAAATGTCAATATTAATTGCACCGCAGACAAGCAGAGAATCTATCAGAATTATCGCTTACAGGTTAATTCAAAGCAATTTGAAAAGAAAGACAAGTGCAATCTTGGAAATAATTTTTTTTCTCTTTCTTGTGATTTAGTTTGATTGTTTATATTCATACGGACATATTTTTTTATATACACACTGTAGATTAATATCAATGCATCCATTATAATCCACTATACATCCTTTATCTGTTTCCATCAACTGTGCATCCTCTCAAATTTCAAATAATTTGTTCAAGCTTTAAGGCCAGCATTGTAATAAAGTATCTCCCAATGTGCAACTTTCACATAATTGCAATCGGCCTCTCTGTGAAATAGATGGTATTTTTCAATTGCTATACGTATTAAAATATAGATTATAATTAGGGGTGTAACGATATTACAAACCGAACCGAAAGATCGCAATACACCACCCACGATACGAATCCCGGAACTTTCGTGGCGTTTTTGGTTTTCCAGTGGAGTACAGGAATGGAATTTGTGTCGTAGACAAAGCACACACAATATGTTTCTCAAAACGACAGGAAACACGTCTAAAGCAAGCGCATCTCTGGAGACATCACCCCAACATTGATATTAGCGACACACGTAAGAAGCCTCAAAAACAGGAAACTATTCCCACTGCCTTTAGAATGAAGCTACAAGCTAACTTTGACCATGTTCAAACAATTACATGGGCAATATATGTTTTCATGGCACTAGATATGCAGCCGTTTTCCGTTGTTGAGAATGACGAATATCATTCATAACCCATACAAAAATGAACCAACACTCAGTGAAAACATGCTTCACAGACATAATAAATATATCTATAGAAAGGCGGTAGCACGGTCTCGTGTTGTTTCCACCAGCGTGGCAATTTTGTTTCATTACTTATTAATGGATGTCTAAAATATAAAAGTAAGGAGAATTATAAAACAGGCGGTAGGCCCAGCCCGTGTCTGAATTATGACGTAAAAATTGGAGCAGTTAGATGTGGCATCCAGCAGTGATGATCCTCCAGCAAAAAAGGCACCAATCTCCGAACTTATTGGAAAGTCATTTCCAGTGGAGCCGGGCACTCCTGCACCCTGTAATGTTTGTCATATCAAATGTCTCCATATCTATATAATATATTTATATATTTAACTTTAGTTTACTCAGGCATGCTGACTGCACTAAAAATGTGAAGCCAAAGTTAAAGGGGGGGTGAAATGCTATTTCATGCATACTGAGTTTTTTACAATGTTAAAGAGTTGGATTCCCATGCTAAACATGGACAAAGTTAAAAAAATTAAGTTGTACACTTGAAGGAGTATTTCTGTTCCAAAAATACTCCTTACGGTTTGTCACAAGTTTCTGAAAGTTTTTTTTCGAGTATGGCTCTGTGTGACGTTAGATGGAGCGGAATTTCCTTATATGGGTCCTAAGGCACTTCTCCCGGAAGAGCGCGCGCTCCCGTATAGCAGAGCACTGAGAGCACAACAGACGTTCACTGATCAGAGCGAGAGCGTTGCGAAATGTCACTAAAGGAGTGTGTTTTTGGTTGCCAGGGCAAGACAACCCTGCACAGATTACCAAAAGAGAAACAGCATTAAGGGACCAGTGGATGGAGTTTATTTTTACAGAGCATCAACGGAGTTGTGCAAGTGTTTTTGTTTGTTCCCTGCATTTCGAAGATGCTTGTTTTACAAACAAGGCCCAGTTTGACGCCGGATTTGCACATCGTTTATTTCTTAAGGATAATGCAGTCCCAATGAAAAAGGGTCACGATCGTGTGTTGGAACCGCATGCGGTGAGTAAAACTGCTTTCCTCACGGTAAAGTCACAGCTTCCAAACGCTCTCAACACAAAAGCCTACTGGCGCTCGTGATTCTTTAGTTCCGCCCACACGTCACGCCTCCAGCTGGTCGTGTTTTTCCGGGAAAAATCGGTACAGACTATCTTTCTCTTATGAATATAATAAAACTAAAGACTTTTTGGAGTTATGAAGGATGCAGTACTACTCTATAGGTACTCAAGATTAACAGGATATTGAGTGAAAAGCAATGATGTCTTTGTGTGGACAGATGATGAGGTGGAATTGTTACTCAAAGTAACTAATGATTACAAGGTGGCTGAAAATGTCGATTGGGAGTCATGCCAAAACAAATACAGCCACATTGATGACACAGTCATCAAGGATATGCAGAGATCATGTGGGCAGCCATGCCATCATTTTTGAAAGTCTACGTTTTGGTCCATTGTAATTCATTTCATACCATTCTATCAATGTTATCAGACATTATCAAGATTAATTTGTTCTGAGACAGTTTGTCATATTTATCACAATTTTCTAAACTATAGCAAATAAACTGTGACGATGTTAGAAATGTTGTCTGAATAAATTTTGGTTTGACTGTTTACTTAATTTTTACAGTAAAGACTATGCAGTGCTATTTTACCATATTTTAGATTTTATTATTCGGGTTCTGTACCTGGACACCTACAAGCCTGAAAAAACTTAGACATTGTGTAAACAGCACAAATAAATAAATAGAATGAACAAACTAATTAAACACTTTCAAACAGAGCCCACTTGTGCAACCTAATCCAGTTACGGCCCTGTTTCTACTACCGGACAACAAAGTTTTCTTCTGAATTAGCATAACTGCACAAGTTTTATAGTTAATAATATCTTCAAAAACAATTTATATTAGTTATACTTTTATTTCCTTCATTAAAAAGGAAATTGAGTTAAACGGTGTAAAAGGTGTGCGGACTTGGATTAGTAATCTGAACCCTTGGTATATAGGAGTAAAAAAGCTGCCCCTCGTCACTATCAAAGTTGCCCAACCCTGCAGTAGAATATGTAAGAGTTCTTGCACTTGGACGTGTCTGTTGCAGTGGATGACCGCACCAATTGCTGACAAAATACACCTGTCAATGCATTTGCTCCTGAGGTGAATTTTTGAAAGTGGCAGCAGAAGTGGTGTTGAAGTACAGGAGTCAAGCCTGCCCTCAACATGTAGTGCTTTTTCTAACGCTAATCATAAATACAAACAGAAGACGAAGACACACTCTCCTTCAGTACACTGTGGCGTTCTTAGAAAAACTAATGCGCTACCTATCTAGAGAGCATATTAAGCCATCATAGGCACAGTTTCAATGTTAACGCTCTTAAAATATTCAAGAATCTAAAATATAAAACATCTTATTATGTTACCCTTCATGGATAAAGCAATCCCAGAATGCAGTGCAGTGAGCACTTAATAAATGTAATTGTACCAAAATCCCTTTCGGGACAGTTGAATGCTTGAATCTGATTCCAGGCAGGTATTCACCTCATCACATGTCCATATCAATTCGCCAAATGATTTGATTTATTTCAAGCCTAAAAAATCAAAAGAAACAAAACCCACAATGACATTGTGATGGTTCATGCAATCTACCTTAGAATTGAGGAAAACCTTCCTTTTCCTCATTTCCTTAAATGCATATTGTTTTTGAGGTATACCATATTTATAATTCTGTATTTCTTTGTGTTTTCAGGCGTCTCCACTGCACCAGGAACTACATTCACATGCACTTGTTTGTTTCCTTCATGCTGCGTGCTGTCAGCATCTTTGTGAAGGATCACGTTGTGCACACTAGTGCTGGGCTGCAGGAATTTGATGCTGTGCTTATGAATAACTTCACTAATGCTGTGGATGTGGCACCAGTGGACACTTCACAGTATGTGAGTCATGCGCTTTCTCATCTTAGACGTATTTCATCAAATAGTATTTATGAAGTATTGCATGTGGCTACATTTCAGATTATGACATACATTTTTACAGGTGCTTCTCAATAAATTAGAATGTTCTTTCAGTAATTCAACTAAAATTGTAAAACTTGTGTATTAAATAAATTCAATGCACACAGACTGAAGTCGTTTAAGTCTTTGGTTCTTTTAATTGTGATGATTTTGGCTCACATTTAACAAAAACCCTCCAATTCACTATCTCAACAAATCAGAATATGGTGACATGCCAATCAACTAATCAACTCAAAACACCTGAAAAGGTTTCTTGAGCCTTCAAAATGGTCTCTCAGTTTGGTTCACTAGGCTACACAATCATGGGGAAGACTGCTGATCTGACAGTTGTCCAGAAGACAATCATTGACACCCTTCACAAGGAGGGTAAGCCACAAACATTCATTGCCAAAGAAGCTGGCTGTTCACAGAGTGCTGTATCCAAGCATGTTAACAGAAAGTTGAGTGGAAGGAAAAAGTGTGGAAGAAAAAGATGCACAACCAACCGAGAGAACTGCAGCATTATGAGGATTGTCAAGCAAAATCGATTCAAGAATTTGAGTGAACTTCACAAAGAATGGAGCCACCACACACAGACGTGTCAAGGAATTTGCTGAACCACAGACAACGTCAGAGGCGTATTACCTGGGCTAAGGAGAAGAAGAACAGGATTGTTGCCAAGTGGTCCAAAATCCTCTTTACAGATGAGAGCAAGTTTTGTTTTTCATTTGGAAACCATGGTCCTAGAGTCTGAAGGAAGGGTGGAGAAGCTCATAGCCAAAGTTGCTTGAAGTCCAGTGTTAAGTTTCCACAGTCTGTGATGATTTGGGGTGCAATGTTATCTGCAGTGTTGGGCAGTAATGCATTATTTAGTAACGCGCTACTGTAATCTGATTACTGTTTTAGTAACGGAGTAATCTAACGCGTTATAATTTTCAAAATATTAATTAGAATATAATTACAGGCCGAGGTCTCTATATGTTACTGCTGCGTTACATTGCTGACAGAATGCAGTGTTTTATAATCTAGAGATTGCAAAAATGATGTAGCACACACTGTCAAGTCAAGTGCCATTGGATTAGAGACCTTCTCCCGCATGACCCGACGCAACAGAATGCAGAGTGTTGGACAATATTTGATAGGCGAGTGCAGAGACTCGTGTGTGTGTGGGATTCGGCCGGGAGAATAAATGATTCACAGGACTCCAGTAAAATAGAAATATCTAAACATAAAAATCTAAAACAATAAATAGTTATTCATCTATTGCACAAAAACAACGTTAAATAATAAAAAAATATAAACGATAAGCACGCGCAAGTGTATGCAGAGTTTCTATTTAGGCTATAACAAGTGTTTGCAGCGTTGAGCAATGCAGTGCTGAAATTTGCATGCTCACGTTTCCTCTGATTATAACACACGAGTTGTAGACATTATGAAATATCAATTATGCAGAAATTCATTCTGTTATAACAGAGATTTGTGAGATTGCGATGAACTGAGATGTTGTTTAGAGATTATAAATGCAGCGCTTTTTGCTGGCATTTTTCCAAACCATGCACGCAGCAGCCGCTTGCTTTAGTTAAAAATAATAGTGTTCTGTGAATGTTGATGCTTTAATAACAAATATTTATCGGGAGTGTGTATGCTGGGTTTTCATAAATTTCATAGAGAAAAAAAATAAATGTAACTAGTAATGTAACTAATTAGTAATTACTTTTGAAATAAAGTAATCAGAACGGTAACGTGATTCATTTTTAAAGAAGTAATCAATTATCAGTCATTTGATTACATTTTCAGAGTTACTTGCCCAACACTGGTCATCTGCTGGTGTTGATCCATTGTGTTGTTTGGAAACTAAAGTCACTGCACCCGTTTACCAAGAAATTTTGGAGCACTTCATGCTACCTTCTGCTGCTACCAGCTTTTTGAAGATGCTGATTTCATTTTCCAGCGGGATTTGGCACCTGCCCACACTGCTAAAAGCACCAAAAGTTGGTTCAATGACCATTGTGTTGGTGTGCTTGACTGGGCAGCAAACTCACCAGACCTGAACCCCATAGAGAATCTATGGTGTATTGTCAAGAGGAAAATGAGAAACAAGAGACCAGAAAATGCAGATGAACTGAAGGCCACTGTCAAAGAAACCTGGGCTTCCATACCACCTCAGCAGTGCCACAAACTGATCACCTCCATGCCACGCTGAAATGAGGCAGTAATTAAAGCAAAGGAGCTACTACCAAGTACTGAGTAGTATTAAGTATTGAACATACTTTTCAGAAGGCCAACAAATGTGACGGTGGGGTGAAGGAAGGACTGGAAACAATAGCGAGTTAGACGATTTAATGAAAATAAATAAACAAACAGGAAAAAGACAATGATGCTGGGAAGACGACAATCCAAGATGGTGGTGAGGTGATGAGGAAACCGGATGATGACAGTGAGAAGGCAGCAGGAGAGGATGGCGGGGAATAGAGCCGAAGGTAAGTATTTGTGGCTGAGTGGAAGTGCGTAGAGTGGATGAGGTTCCGGGAAAACACGAACATCCAAACGCAGACAACACTGAAGCCAACAAACAGGGGAAGCGACATTAAAACAACAATCTCACAAACACAAGACGTGATACAAGCCAATATATAGGGAATGAGTAATGAGTGACAGCTGCTGCTGATGACAATTAACAGAGACGCCCACAAACTAATCAGTGAAGACGCGAAACACACAGAGTTCACCACAAAGTGCAAACACCCAGAGATCACGGTTTACCAACCATGACAACAAATCACTAAAACATTTTTAATTTAATTTTTTTAATTTATTTTTTTATTGGTCTTATGAAGTATTCTAATTTGTTGATATTGAGATTTGGTGGGTTTTTGTTAAATGTGAGCCAAAATCATCACAATTAAAATAACCAAAGACTTAGAACTACTTCAGTCTGTGGGCATTTAATTTATTTAACACATGAGCTTCACAATTTGTGTTCCTGTAGCTCAAGTGGTGACGCATTGCATTAGCAAGCGCAATGTTGGGGGTTCGAATCCCAGGGAATACATGTTAGGAGAAAGTTGTTAGCTTGAATGCAATATGTAAGTCGCTTTGGATAAAAGTGTCTGCTAAATGCATACATTTTAATATGTTTATTTTTCCTTCAATTTGTTTATTCAAATATTCATTTATAAGTAACCCTTCAAATTCAGTTATATATGTATTCTATCAATATTCAAGATATATACAGTAGATCGATAGCTTGAACATAGAGGCACAGCGAAGTGTTAAACAAGCCTGGAAGAGCGGAAATTGAAAGAGTTCAAGTTTGGTCTGGACAAAGAGACATCAGGGTGAGGTCTGACAATTCTGTTTGTGGTGGAAATTAAATAATTTAATGCTAGTGCAAGGTTGTGCCCCACCTTGACCCTTTGTTTGGCTGAACTTGCTGGAAGAAATGCCAAAGCTTTTGTTAACTTGTCAGAAATGTCAGAGGTTTCTGGATTGCAAGAAGCTGTAAGTGCTCACAGTCTCATCCTGTGCAGTGTCATACTCTTACCGGAAGGCTTTTGTTTCATACCATCTCCAATCTCCACACCAAAGCTTGCACTCAACATGCCTGAGTGTTTTATTATACTGTACGCCTACCACATGGCCAGTCTCAACAATCAATGCATAGAGGTTAAAAAAGCTCACTTGTCCCCATTTGCTGTCTTTTGGGAAGGAAATGATTATCCATTTCCACCTACGCACCCGCTGTATCGGTGCCCATTCCGGGCAATGCTGAGACTCATTGACTGTGCTCTCAGCTTTTTCTTCAAACAGCTGCACTGCAGGAGATAACTGCTGTGAAGCCAATATGTGAGGGAGGATTTTGCAAAAAGTTGTTTAGCATCCATAGCTGCAACACTTATGTTAGGTGCCAATAATGTGTCTTCAGAAATCAAAGGCACAACTGCTGTGCTTTGATTCATTTGTTTACCTATAATATGCAGCAACTAACTTAAGTGTGTTGCATTTTCTATAGGTCAGTCAGCCAACAAATTTAAATAAATGGGTTGCTATTACTCTTAAATTTGGTATTTCAAGAAACATGCAGGAAATTTCCTAGCCTTTCATTTTCTTCGGTGGAACAATATGACAGCAGAATCAACTTAGTGGCAAATGTTTGCTTTGTAAATACTGTAAGCTTCTGCATCATATTGGGAATCTTTGCAAAGACTTTTCAGTGACACCAGACAGTCATTTGTTTTTCTTCTTCTTTTTTTTGTAAAGCCTTGCAAGCAGCATATATATTATTATAACTTTATTATTATCAATATTATTGTTATTATTATTATTGTTATTATTTATAATAATACTATTGACAATACTGACAATTTAGTTCATATATTCCCATGATACAGTCCATGTTATTTTTTGTACAAGAAAGGTTTTTTGGGTTCAGTATTGAAGGGAAAAAAGTTCAATATTAGTATTATATTAGGACAGAACAACAAATAGAATTAAAGTAACCAATATTGTGAATACACTACAATATTGTGTTTTTAATTTAGGCTTAATTTTTTTCTAAAGACTGTCCCAGTAAGCTAATGTCAATCCTTGGTATAAAATTGTGATACTACATTGTGGGTGGATTTAGAATGACTCATAGTGCATTTGCATCATAATTTAATGTTATTTTTGGTCTTAAGTTATTAACATTTAATGACCAAGGCTGCTATGGCAGAAATTATGATACTAGAAATATTTTTTTTTCAACCCATTATGCTTCCCTCGCTATTTTTGTGAATAGAAGAATACACTACCATTTTTTCCAGTATTCACTATTATTCATTATTTATAATAACTGGGCTCTGCATTGAGCGACAAGAATAGGAAATTGTCCATTCATACATTAATCAAATTGTGCAATTTTTGGTTATTTAAAGATGATGATTTAACTAGTGCTGTTTCAGTTACTATTTTTGTTGACTTTTAGGTCCAGTTTTTCCAGAAGTACCTTGTTGACTGACGATTTCTATAACATTTTTACTTCTATAGAAACCTCCCTACTGCTTCACTGTGGTGGTCTGCAGCAGGCATTATGTTTTCAATCAGTACTGCGAAAAGAGGGCAGAGATGTCTTAGAGTACATTGTCAGCAGAGAGGCAGGGAGCAGACAGAACAAAAGTTTGAGGTGTTCAGGTGAGCCGTCCAGATCCTCCAGGTGTACTGATAACATAATCTGCACCTTGCTTTTCTCCAGCACCTCTTTGATCATCTGTCAGAAGCTCTGAAGCTCTCACGGTTACCCCTAGTTTCTGGCACTTTCATGTGCCTGGAGTTGATGCGCCTGTTATTGTCCATGCTCAGAATAGCAGCCCTTTCACTGGGTGTTGCTCTACTGAGTCCCAAGTGTACTCCTTTGGGGTAAAAAAAGTAAATACAAAAGGGAACAGAGTGTGATAGTCAACTCAAAAAAGACAAGCCTATGATCATTTATTAACCTCGTGTCATTCCAAACCTCGCTTCTGTGGAAAATAAACGGAGATGTTTAGCAGGATGTTCATGCTGCTCTTTTACACAAGGGATGTCAAGCTGTGAATACACATAAAAATAGCCTACGACTCACATACTGCATTACATGTCTTCAAAGCCAAACAAGCTTTGATGGAAATTTAAGTCTTCCTTTCCACCATAGCTCTCTAATCTTATTTAAGCATACACATATTTAAACTTACCACATCACATGCAAAAATACAAATTGATCTGAATAACCGCTTTTGTTCCGCATACAAAGTTATTACATTCTGAAAAAAACCCTTCCTTTTGTGTTCCTTGAAAGATAGCCATACAAGTTTGAAACAATGTCAGAATGAACAAAATAGCACTAGAGCTGTTCCTTGAAGAAAAAAAAAACGTAAAACAGATTAAAACCACCAACATCACATTCTCACTCATAAGCTGCAATGTTTACCTCTTTCTCTGGGCGGACTGAATATGGAGCTCATGTTGGCAAAGACACTGTAATTATATCTGTTTTTGCATATTATAGGCACTAATTACAGTTTATTCAAATCACTTGTGACAGATAATGTTTTGATGAGTGAGGAAATGATGCACCACGTTCATAGTTATTTGTGATGAATTTAAACTCAGACATTAAAAACCATTGATAGCCTTGGCTTCTACACAGAATCAGACTAAAGTTTTTTGTGTTATGAATACGGTAGTGTGGAAAAAGAAAAAGAACAGATACAGAAAACAGTGTATTATAGAGAGTGTAAATCATAAAGAAGAAACAATGAGATTAAATGGAGAGCGAATAGAGACTTTTATGATGCTTATAATTTTATCTCCTGACAAATACTCCTGTCATCACACATCTCCTTTAGAGTTTCTGAGGAAATCTCAACAGTGTCACAAATTATGCTCAGATTTCCACAGATAGCAGCCTGCTATTAAAAGTACTCAAATTTCAAACCTAATTCAAGCAAATACCGTTAAAATCTAAATTTATTTGGCACTTCAGTACTGCATTTATTTTGTCAAAAATACAGTAAAACAGTATTTGGATTTAAAATAGATATTTTCTGTACTCATTTCTTAAAATGTACTGGCCATTCTTGTCCAACAATCATATTTATATTACTTTATGCAGTTAAAGCCTGGAGTGAAAGCTGAGCTAAAAAGACAAACCTTAAGGTTCGATCAGTCGTTGCTGTAGCAGACATTAATATTATTGATCACACTTGATATTAGGGATTTCAAGAAACTCCTAATCCGTGGCATTAAACTATAGGGAACTCATCCTTTACCATTTGTGCTCAGTGATACCTAAAATACTGCAGCTCGTGTGCAATTAACTCTCTCTCTCTCTCTCTCTCTCTCTCTATATATATATATATATACATACATACAATAATTTTTGGATGGACAGATATTCTGGCTGAGATATAGTGGTTGAGAAGGCAATGATATAAAAAGGCTGAGGTGAAGCTTCTTCATGTCCGTGAAACTTGCTCACAGCTCAGACAAGGTTAGATCTGTTATTTTATTGATTATTTGCTTGAGTGATTTTATGTTGTGGAGATTTCTAGGCACAAAATTGGCAAAAAGTCACGAGAGGAGGCAGTGCTTCTGTGATTGTCTGATTAAGCGTTTTACCCACTAACACTCATCTATTATGTCTATAGCAGTTCCACAAATCAGCCTGAATGGGTCAGGCTTGGTAATGGATGGACTAATTACTAAGTAAACAACTCACCCACTTGTACATCACTATCAAACAGTGATTGTTGCAAATGCATTTGTCTTTTGTGTCAGTAATAGAACAGGGCAGCAGTTACTTTCATTTAGTAGCAGTTATTTATTCATTGATGTTGAAGCATCCAGTGTACACAGAATGGCTGATTTTAAAGGGGTCATGAATCGAGAAACCAAAATTCCCTTGATCTTTTGTCATATAAAAGCTCACTGTACTATAAAAAACATCCTGTAAATGTCACAACTCAAAACTTTTTCATTAGTCTAAAAACAGCTTACAGTATATAAAATCTGCCAAAATGACAGCTTTTGGAATGTTCTACTTTTATGATGTAATAGTGTGATGCACCGCCTCAAATAAACTTACGGCATGGGTGTTTTTGGAGTAAGATCAATTTCTATTTCATGAGATTACTTCCTCTTTTTGGCAGGGTTTTCTCCATGTCATAAAATGTAGCGGCAAGACTTCTAAACCAGGGTGTTTTTAGAGGCGTGATATTCAAGTTGTTGTCTGCCGCCAATCTCATGGTATGAATGATTGTTTGTTGATAAATGTGGCAGCAGAAAACAATCATCACTTCAATATAACGCCTGTAATGAATGAGGTGAATCAGACACATGAGTATTTATTATATTTAACAAGTAGTGGCCATCATCTGCATGAAGGGGAGACCTGCACGAGCCGCAGTAATGACGTGGCGTTTGCATCAATGGCAAGATCTTTTAGTATTCGCCGGATAGTGGAAGGGGAAACAGACCAGAACTGCTGCATTGCTGAAATGGCAGAGAAGCAGGTCAGCTTTGTTTTTTTTTTTTGTTAATCTGTTAATTATATTATAGCCTATTATATATTTTGAGTGTTCCTATTAATTTTATTTCTATTTCTCTCAGTTCACAGAAGCACTGCAGGTGCATAATGCGATGATTGAATCCTCATGGTCTGTTGTTTATGCTGCTATTTGCACATATAAAGCTAAAATATTACTTTCTAATATCACTGGTTAACAATCGACTAATGAGCTTCATTTGACGGTCAGGAAAATAGCATAAATTAACAAAATGCTGTCATTCTATAATTTTCAAATTACAAAGTTCAGGTAACTCTAAAAATACATCGTAGCCACTGTTTACATTCATATTGATAAATTCCAAGTTATGCATTGAAACAACCGTACAGCCAATTTTTTGTCATACGTTCGTGTCATAAATGAGGCCCACTGTGTGGTGGCAAGTCGTGGGAAAACAGTGTGTGTGTTGCCTTTCTTCTGATCCCAACATTAGGAAAGAGTGAATGAACTCTATTTTTAATGAAGATCCAGACAGTGCCAGTAAGAACTTGGTCCATTGTTCACTTAATTTTACTGTGGATTCATCTACAAACAAGGCGCAATTCGATGCAGGATTTTCAAAAAGATTGAAACTAAAAGACGATGCTGTGCTTACTATATTTGATCCAACAGTAATGATGCAACACACGTGTGAGTAACTGTTTTCATTACGTGGTCACTATTGCTTTGTCTCTTCTTACAGGTTGTTTGATGAATTGAGTTATTTTTGCGTTTTTGGCTTAAATCACAGCAGCACCCATGAACAATGAATGCACGCTGTCAAACTTACACAACTATATGCCATCAATACATTTTGTGTAACTTCTGAGCCTACAATCTGCCCCTCTTAGTCAAACAGAGCATTCTGATGAGGGAGGTAAAAACAGTAAATAGCTTATTACTTCTGAATAACTTTTTTAATGTAAAAATCCTGATAAAATTATGTCGACCTCAGAGAACAGTACAAAAACAAAGGCAGTTCATGACCCCTTTTATGGGTTATATTGATTTCTAAAGCACCTTTTGGTTCCCATGCCTTTAATGCATATATTGTGTAAAGCTGAAGGTATGCATAGATCAGATTTTCTTCAGTTTTTTCTTAATTTTTGAAGTGCAAACCTACAATTTAACATTATGCAATTGCTAGTGACCAGACAGAGAATAACTGAAAAGTCATCTAACAGACAGCTGAAACTAGATGAACACACTCAAAAGAAATTTAGTACACATGTATTTTGGAACAGAATTATAGATGATTCAAACACTTCTCTTTTTTTTAAATTTGTTTTCTCCTTGGCTCCACTTCCAGTAAATATGTTATGTTAGGTGGTGTTTTTGTGTTTTTTTTTCAGGATTTGGATGAATAAAAAGCTCAAAGGAACAGTATTTATTTGAAATAGAAGTCTTTTGTAACATTAGACGTTTCTATACTATCACTTTCGATCAATTTAATAGATCCAGCATTTATTTCTTTACTAAACTGTTGAATGATAGTGTATATAAATCCAACTTACTCTACAGATTCAGATTTTTTCATAGGAGACAAACAATCCTACAGGCACAGACACATACTTTTTTTTGGCAGATCCAGGCACATTGCAGAGGTTAGGGAGGTTTGAGAGACAAGACACTATTCTTTAACATGACTGATCTTCTTCTGTCGGCTTCTGAAGTGTCCAAGAGTCCTACTCCAATTCCTAATCTTATTCAGGTGAAGATTGAACTGTGCCACAGGTAATGTTTTCCAAGCAGTTTCCTATGCTATAGCTACTTTACTTTCCCCTTCTTTACTCCTTTCACTGTTATTTGTCTGTTCAACTGAGTGCAACAGTGCAACATTTAACAGAATATAAATAACAATGAATTGAACAGTGTTCTTTTAATTTTCATCAAAAAGCACCCCAGATTATCATTTTTTAACACATCCACCTAACCCAGAGTACCCAGTGTACACAGTAAGTCTTTGAATGCTCCTTGAAAAGGATGCCAGGCTTCATGACTTCATGAGATTGCCTGAGAGAATACCAAGAGTGTGTGCATCCCCTCTGGGCTTTGATTCCAAGATATTGTCAGAGTAAAACAACCTTATAAATGTGCCTGATATTAAAGAGAGAAATAGCCATCCTAAGTAAGCTTCGATAATGTTTTGATGTGGGATGTGAAATCCCTTTTAATTCAGTTCATTGGTTTGGAAATGCTTTAAGGCCATTAACCACACACATCTGTCATGGTATTGAGCTAATAGCTTCATTAAAGTGCAGCTCTCCTGCTATAGCATACAGCCACTCAGCTGACTGTAGTGAAAGCTTGTCATTTAGTCACACTTCCACTGTCCTAAAGACTGTTCCTGTCATTTCACACTGACATTGTGTCATTTAAAAAAAAGATAGTGAGCTAATTATTCTAAAAGAGTATTCGTGACTTGGGCATTTTGTAGAATATAACAGGGCGGACTTAAAGGTGACAGTTCACCTTTTCTTTCATATGTGGAGCACAGAAGAAAATTTTTTTTGGTTCATACAGTGAAAGTCAGTGGGGTCCAATTCTATTTTGATTTTCAAAAGGTGAAACATTTTTTATAATATCTTCTTTTATGTTCCACAGAAGGTCATACAGGTTTAGAATAATTTAAAGTGTGCGTAAACTGAATTTTCATTGTTTGGATATCACTTTATTTTAACAAAACATTTTTGTCTCTGAATCAGTGTGATCATGTACACTCAGTGTACATGCAATGTTTTAAACAAATGCGAGTATATAAGAGAGTTTTTGATCTAAAGATCTAAAGAACCCCTTGTGATTCTATTAATTGTACCAAATCAGGAAACCATACAAAAGCATATTGGTTTGTTTTGCTCTTCTGTCTTATGTCAGTCTGAACTAAGGCATCTCAACTGAAGATTGTTTATCTTGGTAGCCTCCAACTGAGATTGGGAAATATGTTTGTCACAGCAAAAGTATTGCTCCCCAGCCCAGCCAGTGTTTAACTGTTTAATCAAAACTGCCATGTTGTGATATGAGTGTTGACATTTTTGATCTGGGTTTTAATTTTTAGATGGGTTGTAAAGTGACTGTCTTGCTGTTCATCTATTTCCTGGCTACAAACTACTACTGGATCCTGGTGGAGGGCTTGTACCTGCACAGTCTCATCTTCATGGCCTTCTTGTCTGACTCTAAGTACCTGTGGGGCTTCACTTTGATCGGGTGGGGTGAGTATATCATGGTAGTGATTGTCCTGGAAAAAGCAATTTGTGAATATTGCAGCTTCTGTTGGGTTTGTAACATTTCTAGAGAAATGAAATGCTGCTGCTGGTGTTTTTTCCTTTCTGCCAGGTATCTGGTTTTGTTCATGGATCGCTGTTTGACATGTAATTGTACTCTCCTCAAAGAACAAGGCCAATCATTTTTCCATTCATATTTTCATTTTTGACTGCCTATAGCTGGCTGCTATTATATAGTGACTATTGTGTGAGATTGTGTGACTGAGAGAGATACTGTAACAAATATATATCAGCACATGTTGTAAACAGTTATTTTCTTTTCTGGATTGCTCTGTGCATTCACATTTCAATAACAGCATTTATATGAAATCTTTAAAATGACTTTACTCTCACTTTTGACGAGTTCAACGTGCCCTTGCCAGTATCTTTTTTGAAGAAAAAAATATTGAATCCAAATTTTTTGAATGATAAGGTAGTATATTTATGGTGTATTATAAAAGTAGTTTTTATATTAAATATACAGTATTTCCCTCTGCATCTTATCTGTAGCATGTTGACAAATGGAATCACATTGTAATACACCGTAATACACATCACAAAGGAAACACAGTTTACTGAACTGATTGTGAAACCCATTGTGAGCCAACAATAAGGAACCTGGTGGAACAAAGAAAGGTGTATACTGAGAAGAGATGAATAGAGGAAGGAAACCGCAGAGAGGAAGTACATAGAAAAGCTACAAAAAAACAAACAAACAAAATTCACTCTAATTGACCATACAAATCATGATCTGTACTTGACAAAAACTGAACAGAGTTCAGTTCAGTCAAGTATTGCCTTGTTTGTTGTTGTTGTTGTTTTGTATTACTGTACTTCGTAACTCCAAGGAAAAGAAGCCTGCAGAGATATTGAGCCACTTGCATGCCATGCAATGTTCACTCTACCCTTTTCTTTAACCTGTGGCTTAAAAAGAAATGAGAGGCTTTATAAATACATATTCTACATCTGCAGAATCATGTAGAATCAAATGATCTTTGTTTGTGGAACTTTGATAAACAAGCTTTTACAGTGTTTCAGCAGTGTGTTTATAGTGTAGCAAATACTAATAGTATTAATGTGAGGATTGGCTGGTGATAAACATGTTATCTGACAAAAAAAAAAAAAATGCAGTACTTCATTATAAAATAAATTTGATCTGTTTGGCAAAATAAAGAGTTTGTTCTGTATGTTCTGCATTCTGATGCCTCCACATTATATATAAAAAATGACATGTTAATAAGAAAATATTAACTTAAGGTTCTACTTTGTTATTTATGTGGATAATAATGTAGTATATTAACTGTTGGAAAATATGGTAAGTTCTGCAGTGTGACATGATAAGCTCAATGTAAAAAATTGAATTGTATTTTAATTATTGCACATGAAGTTTTCATGACCTTGTATTGTCTTGAGTTTTATTAAAAAATAATGTCATACTGCACAAGCATTCCTAATAAACTAGTGAATGCAAAAACTAGATCAAAAGGGGCAATAATATAACAAAAAATGAATTGTGACAATTCCCAGCATGGATTTTATTATAATTATTAGTCATACTTTTATCTTTTAAAAATATTTATATCGAAGTGTTTAGCCTCAAATATCGTTATGCATTTAGATGATAGATTTATTGTAAATCTGCTAATTGTCGTAAATTATGTTGCTCATTACACATTCCTTTCCTGAAAAAGACAAAAACATTAACGAAATGATCAATTGAGAGCTTTTTATTATTATTAGAGGTTTAATGAGCCCTGAATATCCAACGCTATTTTACAACCAATTCATACGTATTTTATGAGGTGGCTAATGTGTACAACCTCACATGATGACATGTACGATTTGTCTAGACCTCAATGATGGGAAGGTTTAGGAGTGGGGCTATGTGTAGGTCATTCATACTGTCACGATCATTACATGGAGTGCTCATGAACTTTTGTAGAGGGCACTCCAATCAGGACAATTCCACACTCACCACCAGATGTCACTTGGACTCTAGCACCTCTTATCTGTTGCACCACACCCTAACTACATTTCCCATGAGTCTCTGCATCACAATCACCCTGCCACACCTGCACATCATTCCTCAGTCAATCTCCTTGCCACACCTGCACCTCATTTACACACACATATAAGCAGCACACTCACTCTTACTCTCTGCGAGGTCTTGATTTGCTGTGTCTGACATTTCCAAGCGTTTCCCTTGTGTTTGATCTCTCTGTACCTGACCTTTGGATTGTTTAATGCGACTCTGATTCTCTGCTGCCTGCCCCCGACATCTGCTTGTTCCTGTTTTCGATTCTGGTTATCCCTATATACCTGATGCCGTTGCTGATCATTGCCTGTCTGACCATTTTCATTAAAAGTTCTGCACATGGATCCGAACATCTCTGTCTCATCATTACGCATACAAATTCCTATGAATTGTGCAACTTGTAATATGCATTTGATTTAGCAAAAATTGCATGCATTTGTACGAGTGTGATCGTACGAATTAATACGAATTAGCGACCTTGTAAAATATGTATGAATTGCCATGAGATCATGCTGTATTATGCCATATTTTAGCCAGATAAACTCAGACACTGATGCAACATAATTCCTGTTGAAAACAGTGGTGCCTGGTGCAGTTGTGCAATCTTAAGTGACATTGTCACGGGCCGGCAAAGAAAGAACAGGATCTGGGTCCAAATGCAGGGAAGTTATACTTTAATAAGAACAAAAAACAAACAAGGCAAAAACAGAACAGAATCAAGGACAAGAGCAGAATAGGAAAAAGGCAAAATGCAAACACTATCAAGATCTAACAATTAACATCAATCTAACCAGACAGAGAGGTGTTAGAGAGGAGAATATATAGTCCATGACAATGAGCAACAGCTGTGTGTGTGATTGAGAGACCGGTGTGCAGAGTGAAGGTAAATGAGTCCGGGAGCAAGGGAGAAACACAGGTGTAGCAACTAAAACAATGATGAGGTAACAAGAGAGGCAGGGTAAGAAAAGAGACAGGAAAAAAGCACATGGCACCAAACAAACACAACACTCACAGAAGGCAGTGACAGAAAGACAGAGGACTGTGACAATTATAAATGTCTTTACTGTCACATTCTTTATATTCTTACAGAACAGAATTTATATTAAATATATTTCCCTCTGTTTACTCTTATCAATAGCATGTTGTAGAATGGAATCACATTGTAATACACAATAATACACACCACACCAGAAACACAATTTACTTAATTGACAGAGAGGTTAAATGAGCTCTGAATATTGAATATCCAATTTTTCAGCCAGCTAAACCTTGACAGTGATGCAATACAAAGATGTTTGTGAACTAAATATTAACAGGGTCTCATTCCATTTTTTTCATCACCTTTCTTGTCAGAACAGTGTCTTATCCTATTACAAAGACAACAAAACTGTCTCAACTGCTGGCAGCAGAACTGTTCTCTGCATGGAGTTCATATTATTAAGTTAATTCAGTGGGGATGCTGGTGGCCAGCCCACGTATATTCTGCAGCTGTTAAGGTATTGTTTATCTAGGGATGCAGTGCTTTCTTTCTATTGCTGAACATACAGATCCCACCTCAGAGATGGCTGCCTTTTGAATCTGTATCTCATGTATTCCTGTGAGAAATGTCTACATGGAAACCAATCAGCTATTATTCATAGCGAGTGGTATTCGTACCCTTCTCTCCGCTCCCACACTGAGAAACAGCACAACGATAGCTCACGGCAGTTTGTTTTGAGAGGTTGCTTTCTTTAAGTGTTTTCAAGTTGAAGTGTTCTTTATTTATTTGTCATTCCTGTTTGATGTGTTCCTACTCGAAGGGCAGAGATAGAAGCACCTTTGATATGCAGATTCCCTGTTCTAGGAGCGGCTGCTCACTGCATTCTTGTGAATGTGTTTGGCATGGCTTATTAATGACCAATGGGTTAAGTCTGTGAAAGTTGTACACAATCATGTCACAGTGATTGGGTTAATATAGTCATAATGAGGCAAAATCTTTTGTGGTCAGAGGATAAGTGATTCATGTTGTGAATTTGATTTCATTTACTTTTCAGTGCCTATAATAAGGGCACAATGAGGGTGTTACATAAAGGGCTCATATTTATTTGATAGAGCCATTGCTAAGAGAAGGAAACTAAGCCATGCTGTGCGATGCAATAATTATTGTGGCAAAGGAAAATTTGGTCTCGGAATTATTTAAAGAGTTCAGGAAAATGAGGACATGCCTGTCTTACCCGCATTCATGTTTTCCAAACCTGTATGATTTATTTTTTGTAAATGTAAAAGGAGTTTGGGTCTGAGGTTTCCATACTCTGCACTATAGTTGAATGCTGAAAAAAAATCAGACAAAAGATGTTTACACCTGCAATATCACAGTTGAATTTGGAATAAGGAATGTCCATTTTATTTGGATTTAAAAACTAACATTTTTATTATTGATCAAATTAATATTCAAATATATTGTATGCTGCTGAATATATGTAATATTGATGCATCTTTGCACTTCTAACAGTTAAATCAACATATGTTTTCAGAACACTTGGTGTATATTGCATAAGTTGTATGAAGTACTTTTATGTTGCTTTTATTTGCCCTTTTTAGAGCATGAGACTTTTTTTTTCTTTTTTTAAGAACTGCATAAATATTCTTTAAAACATTTTTTGTGTGTTCCACAGGGGGAAGAAAATCATTGAAACAACAGGAGTTAACAATTAGAATTATTATTATTATTATTATTTGTTTTTTTTCGGTGGACTGTACCTTTAAAAATTGATTCAATAGATGAAAGTACAAATTCTGTGACAGTGGGATATTCATACATAGATTGACTTCTCACCTATTGCCCGAAATTATAGGAAAATGTCTTAATGACATTTTCATGCTAGCAGATCATATCCAAAACAGCATGTGTTCCAGTTGAAGTTCATGAAATGAGCTCCATTCCTTCGGTGGTATCATGAAGAGAATGTAGTATGAGTCAGGGCACACATTATTTCAGCGAGATAATCCCAGACTCCCACAGTTACCCTATCATCGCCATGGGAACTGGTGTCTGAGAGGAGGGCACCCTCGACGGACACGCTTACCCTCAGAACCAGGCAGTTTTGCTTCTTGATATGCATGGTGTGTTCATGGTTTTTCTGAGGTTATACCATGCATCTCATCAACAGGAAGCAAGATTTTTCATTTAGTGGCTGAGCCACTCAAGATTAAATATGCATGGTAAAAATGAATTAATATTAAAATTTGTTGAATAATACCATCATTATGGGTTTTCCAAAAGCAGAGAAATACTTAAAAGTAAATTTTTGTATTATTATGGTTTGCATTTCAGCATCCGAGTGTCTGTGGGAACAATGTTTCACTTTTGGTCTTAACTTTACTTTAGAACATATCATATATCAATATATATCATAGTTTATCAATTTTAAATAAATTGAGTAATTATTGTTCAGAAAAAAAATTACGATTAAAGATATATATATATATATATATATATATATATATATATATATATATATATATATATATATATATATATATATATATATATGTATAAATATATATATTTTTATTATTATTATTATTATTTCTTATTTACTCTTTATTATATATATTTTTTATATTTTTATAAATATAAATTAATGTCCCTGTATTCCTGACTACATTATTCCTGTCAGCTAAAGATTTGAACTTGATTTTGTTTACTGGGCTGTGTAATGATGGGCTTATAAAAACCATGATCAGAATCAAAAATGTGTTTTTTTAGCTAATTTTTGAATTGATTTTGAATTGAAGTCAACTACTGAAAGTAAAATAAATACATTTGACATTCTGCCAAACTGAAATATTCAATCAAGTTTCCGATGTACCAGACAGAACAGATGCGCTTCCTGACCAGTGTGTGGAATGAAAAACACTCCATTGGCAATAAGTAAACAAGCAGTATTTCTTATTGAGATTACTCCACATGATATCCATCTATGAGTGCAAATCTCTGCTCTTGAAACCCTGGGGAGACGTTGAAGGTTCATTCATGCTTCAATGCTTCCTTAAATAGACATTTTAACATCCATTTATTAATGTTAGCTTTTATTGATGCCATTTATTGTGTTTTACAGAATGCACACTAAATTACTAAACTAAAATAGCATTGGATAGTCCACATAATATCAGTGGATGTGATGTCAGCGAAGTTTCAGTTCTCCAATTACTTCACAAATTCAGTTTAGTATCATTAGATGTATATCTGATATTGAATGTGTTGATATTAGATTGATAAAATTACCACTAGCTTTACCATAATTTTCACTTACAATTCAGTGAAATAAAGTTAATTGAAATATACCTTTCACCTTTGTTTCATTTCAGGTGTTCCCGCTGTTTTTGTTGCAGCTTGGGCAGTTGTCAGGGCAACGCTGGCAGATGCAAGGTAATTTCATGTGTTTAGGCCACATTTATACTAGTTTTAAACTATCGTTTTAAAACAGAGTTTTAGAATTAAAACAATCCACTTTTACACTGGAATTTCAGCTGGATTGCAGAAATCAACTCCGTCTACACTACATAACTGAAAACACATGTCACGTGACCATTCATGCACACTGGGCATGCGCGTAAATGTGTAAACAAGAAGTTAGTTGCTAGTCACTGGCAGGTTCAACAACGAGCATGATGGTGAGGAAAAGCAATGATGTCTTTGTGTGGACAGATGATGAGGTGGAATTGTTACTCAAAGTAACTAATGATTACAAGGTGGCCGAAAATGTCGATTGGGAGTCATGCCAAAACAAATACAGCCACATACTCGACAGAGACATGATAAGGTTACACAGTCATCAAGGATATGCAGAGATCACATGGGCAGCTATGCCATCGTCATCGCCACGTCTCCGTTTTTGTCCATTAACACTGAAACGCAACCCTGGAGTTTTCAAACTAAAACAGGGTCAGCAGAGTTTTCTTGGTGATAAAGCTGAGATAAATTATGTCTATTTTAGCATTTTTATCATATTTATATATGCACACACACACACACTTACTGTCCACTTTATTAGGTACACCTTGCTAGTACCGGGTTGGACACCTTTAGCCTACAGACCTGCAGTAATTCTTTGTGACATAGATTCAACAAGTTGATGAAAACATTTCTTAGGCATGATGGATCCATGCTCTCATGTTCTTTACGCCAAATTCTGCCCCTACCATCTGAATGTCACAGCAGAAATCAAGACTCATTAGACCAGGCAACGTTTTTCATATCTTCTATTGTCCAATTTTGGTGAGCCTGTTCGAATTGTAACCTCTATTTCCTGTTCTTAGCTGACAGGAGCGGGACCCGGTGTGGTCTTCTGCTGTTGTAGTCCATCTGCTTCAGGGTTTGATGTGTTGTGCGTTCAGATATGCTATTCTGGATACCTTAAATTTGTTGTAACAAGTGGTTATTTGAGTTACTGTTGCCTTTCTATCATCTCTAACCAATCTGCCCATTCTCCTCTGACCTCTGACATCAACAGGGCATTTTCGTCCACACAACTGTTGCTCACTGGACATTTTGTCTTTTTCAGACCATTCTCTGTAAACAGTAGAGATGGTTGTGTTTGAAAATTCCAGTAAATCAGCGTTTTTTGAAATACTCAGACCAACCTGGCACCAACAACCATTCCACGTTCAAAGTCACTTAAATCGCATTTTTTTCCCCATTCTGATGCTCGGATTGAACTTCAGCAAGTCGTCTTAATGCATTGAGTTGCTGCCATGTGATTGGCTGATTAGCAATTTATGTTACCAAGCAATTGAACAGGTGTACCTAATAAAGTGGCCGGTGAGTGTGTGTGTGTGTGTGTGTGTGTGTGTGTGCATATATATATATATATATATATATATATATATATATATATATATATATATATATATATTAGGGGTGTAACGGTTCACAAAATCCACGGTTCGGTTCGATACGATACACTGATGTCACGGTTCGGTTCGGTACGTTTTAGATACAGCAAAATGTAAAAACATCTCAACTTTTCAGAATGCCGCAAGCGCACCGCGGGTCATGTGACAATAACTAACCAATCAGCTTCATCCTTTCCCGTAACAACGTTGAAAGATTAGCCAAGATGAAGGAACAGCTGATCTTAGTTGTATATGGATTGCAATTTTGAAATAAATTTAGTAGCAGAGCTAGCCTACTGCAAGCGATTTTTAGAGCTGCAAATCCATTTATCCTTGGCTGAAATTTCCGCGTCTTCATGGAGAAAGCACTTCATTGTTGCTTAGCAAAGGCAGACGCCTCAGGGGCGCTTCTGCCCGAGCGCTTTGGAAAGGAGGAGAAAGACGCGCCTAGCGTTTTCCACGCGTTTTTAGGCACGATATGTGAACGGCCCCTAAGGCGCTCGCTCACTCAGCACGTGCTGAAGGCTCTTTGCACAATGTCTAATGCATTTAACAGACCAGAAATAGAAGATCCTCCAATAACCAACAGGTCTGGTGTTTGGGTGCACTTTGGATTCCCTGTAAGCTATAATGGTGATGATAGAATGAATGGTAAATAGTAAGGTCTCATACGATGATGTCTTTTGCCCTGTTTGAGTCAGTTGTAAATGTCTGTCTAAATGCTGCTGGGATAGTTTGTTGCGTGTAGCCTATGTTTCTCCTTTTTTTCGTCTTTATCCCAGATACTGACACACTAACGTGATGTCGGTGTAAATGAGTTGACATGTTTCAAGTATTCCCGCTGGTTTTTCTTTTTCTTTCTTTTTTTTTTATTCCCGCTGGCAGATGCGACCGTTGTTTTTTTATCCACCACTCTCTTGCCATCACCATTATAGCTTACAGGGAATCCTAAGTGCACTCAAACACCAGACCTGTTGGTTATTGGAGGATCTTCTATTTCTGGTCTGTTAAACGCATTGGCCACATCGTACCGTGCATGAACTGCTCGCTCACTCAGCGCATACTGAGTGTATCGCGTATCGTTACACCCCCAATATATATCCACATACACACATACATATACATATATATATATATATATAAAATATCTTGCTAATATTCTATTTGATATTATATACTTATATGTATGTGTGTGTGTGTGTGTGTGTGTATATAATATATATGTGTGTAAAAAAAAACAGCCCTGGTTACAAAGAAGATGAAACATTTTAATACTGCAAAGTACATTTTATTTTTTTACTATACAGAAAAGTAAATAAAAAGTGGGCACATAGATAGTCTGCTAACACTAAACAAGGAAAATAATAAGTGTGTTAAAATTGCCAGAGTATTGTTTAGTACTTTGTTTAATTTGTATAGTTCAAATGTGAATTATCATTGATGATGTGGCAACGCAGAGCTAGAGCTAGTTAGAAATTCATTAGATGAGTCAGTGTTTGTCTTGGATCTGTAAATGTTTGTGTTCTTATGTTAAAACGTCACTGGAGTGTTCAAGCTGTTTATCACCAGATCGTCTTAATGAAGTGGTGTTTTCAACTCACATTGATGTTGGCCATGCCTGAGGCGTTATCTTCCCCTGTTTTTTTTTTTTTCAAACACTTACTGAATGTCATTGTCTTACTCCCCTCGAGAGCACAATTTGCATTCTTGTAGCTTATGGTATAAAAGTAAATGTCTTCAAGCTACAATTTACTGCTTCTCAAGGGGAGCGTACTTTATCAACATAAGGTTTTGTGTTATAGCTGTAGTCTTTTTTTTACTAGTGTTGTTAAGATGGCCTACTTTAACTGAACACAAATAGTATCTTTATCTTGATCTTTAGTGTATCTAAAACTAAAAGTCTCACTGCATAATACATTTCAAAAGGGGCACATACAGGTGTCACATGACAACGCTTTTGCAATATTAGGGAACATCACAAATTAGTTTATATTTTTTTAATGCGTTTCAGAACAAATGTTCTCAGAAATTAAGGAAACAATTAATATTGTTAACCCCAAGTAGCACAAGGAGAATATATTAATAAGACAACAATAGAGGCTGTTTATAAGCCTATTAAAAAGACCCATCTGAAAATAAGAAATGAGTAAAGTACACATTAAGCGCAGCAAAATGTTTTTTTAGATAACAGCAGCAGCAAGAAAAAGCCTCATTTACACTTTTTCCTCAATCAATTTGACACATTTTTCCAAACTCAGGTCACCATTCTCCAAACAGTGAACACAGTGATCGGAACACTTTGTAATTGTCCTAGACAGATTGTATGTTTACATTCATTCCATACAAATAACAAATCATGCAAATCATTTTCTCAAAACAATATGCACAAAACTCAATAGTTACAATACAACACAACTCACCAATTCTTTAAAATATCCAGGAGCACTAAAGGAGGACAACAAATTAACTTAAATTTTTTCTCCTATGATGCAAACGCAGCAAATATTTAGTGTAAATAAACTGCAGTTAATTTCTTTTTCAGATGCACATGAAAGTCAAGATCAATACAGTAATTCAGGATAGTCCATGTATACAGCAAACACACACACACGTGTATATACAGTTGCATAATTTTGTGTTTGGATGGCTGTGCTAATTGTTTTACATTGCATTACATTGCATTGTAAGTACATTGCATTGGAGAAAAGTGTCAAATCGATTGAGAAAAACTAATTTTAAGGCTGAGAAGGAAAGGGGAAAAAAAAGGTTAAGTAAAAAAATGACGACTGGTTGAGATGACTTGGGCCACTTAAAATAAATTTACAGTGGCTATTTACAGTGAAAATAACATATTTTCTTAGCGATATATGCAGTATTTTTAACGATATGCCATTTAAAGTAAGCTGCAATAGCTATAGATACTGTTTACACTGTTAGAGAAAACATTCTGCTACATATTACAAATCATCTGCATTTCAGTATTATAGTGCATTATAAAACAGTACGCAATAATAAGATATTGAGTGTAAATTATAATTTAAATGCAAATTATTAAATGGATGCCACCTTATTGGCACAATAAAGCCCTCCATACATCTACCCTATCCCTACCCAATAAAATAATTTTCTGAGTTATGAAAATACTTAGAATTCTGTTTCTTTTTGTCATATGCAATTTAAGTATCATATGTATTTTTTGGAAAACAAATACTGTATTTTTTTCAGCTATATAAACAATTTAATCTAAACTAAAATACATTAAATCAAGATTGTGTCAGAAAACACAAAACAAGAACAATAATTAAGTAATTGAATCATTTGAAAATAAATTAGACTGTTGAAATGTTTAATTTCTTTTGAATTAATATCCTTTGTTATTAAAGATAAAAATAGCTTTACTCTGACATCTAGTTGATCTCTTATTCCACTTGAGTAAAAGCAAACGAAACGTTCATTTAGAGAAGGCGAAAAGTGAGCTGTCAGTCTCCTGGCATTTGTCAGTTGTGAGTGATGGTGGGTTAATGGCTTTCTGCAAGACCATGAGATATAACACTCTGAAAAGCAAATGTGAAGAAGATTACATGTATCATCAAGCAGATCTGATTTGCATTCTGGTAGCGTGATCAGAGGTCATGAGATTGATTCCCAGGAAATACACATGCTGATATAACCTATGAATACATTATAACTCACTCCGGCTGCCAAATGAGTAAATATGAATGTTGTCTTGGTGTTTGATATTCAACATTCATCTCAATATGTGTGTACAGCATTTATTCTGAAATATTACCTATACATATTTTTTTACCTATACATATATTTATTTTTAATAAAACATCTCTAAAGACACTGTAGAAAAAAAAAAATCACGATGCAAGTGAAGCAGGTCTATTAAAGCAATCTTCGGGACACTTAATATTCAATTAAAAGTGTGTTACTGTAAATCATTGAGGTGTTCACAGTATTTGTTAACTTTGCAGTATAGTCAACAAACAATATAAAACTCATTGCAAATCTTCAATATACAGGTGCATCTCAATAAATTAGAATGTCGTGGAAAGTTCATTTATTTCAGTAATTCAACTCAAATTTTGAAACTTGTGTATTAAATAAATTCAGTGCACACAGACTAAAGTAGTTTAAGTCTTTGGTTCTTTTAATTGTGATGATTTTGGCTCACATTTAAAAAAAAAAACACCAATTGACAGATTATGAGCTATATGAACTAAAATATATAATGAGACCACAAAGAAAAATGTTGTTTATTTGTGATACATGTTTTTTCAAAGTACAAACATTATCCACAGTAAATCACTGTAACATACTGCCTTCTGTGGCATATCGCTTCAGCATATTCATATGTTGTTGCTGTTGTTTTTCAGATTAATAAACATCTGGTCTGAATATTCAGATTTAGTTTTTTTCACATCATTTTTGGTTTAAGTGTTGCCTTGTACACAAATATTGTTGAAGTCTGTATGCTGTGAAGCTTGTTTTATTTACTATTGTTATGTAAAAAGCAGTGAGGCAGTATAATTTTATTGCATCCTTGTCAGATTTCATGTGACAGAAACAACAGCACTCTTTCATTTGTTCCTTTATGTGAAAGTATTGTGGACTATGACATGACTATGTGGACTACTACACTGCCTGCAGTACCCTTATTTAATAATAGAGGATAAATAAAAATAAATAATTAATTACTGAAGTAATTAATAAAGAATGTTCATTATGACTCTAGTTTTTTTTTTCTCCAGACTGCATGCATTCTGCTTCCCTTGCAGTATATCCTATTTATGGATATCCTCTGCACCACAGATTATCCATTCAGCTGCACATCATAGTAAACATTTGTAATGGGATTATGAATGCGAAACAAATTGGTGGTAAACAAATGGAAATGAGTTTTATAAAGCACCATTTTATAACGAAAGGAGTGGGTCAGTGACTTCAAGGAAAGAGAGAGACTAAACTAGGTCCTTTTGATCTGTACAGAATGCACAGTGAAGTACAGTAGATGTGTTAGCACTGCCTCTGGGACTGGAAACTTATCTGCCTCTTAGCCACTGTCTCGCTCTGTGCTTTTTAAATATCTCCCGAATCATAATCCATGTGTGCTGGTTAATTTATCATTCGATCTGTCTTTAATCTGTGCAGATGCTGGGAGCTGAGTGCAGGAAACATCAAATGGATCTACCAGGTCCCCATTCTGACAGCCATTGGGGTGAGTAAAAGTGATGTAAAAAACTGTCAGGCTCTTAATAAACACGGCATGAGAACTAAGCGACAGCCTGGGAAACAGTTCAAAGACTGAGGCAATTTTCCCTGAGGAGGGAGAAATCGTCTAACTTTGCTCTTTAACTTAACTCTTTTCTGCTATTCACTACTGCAAGATGAAAAGCACTTTGGCAAAGAAGGCAAATGTCAGAAGAACTGGCAAGATCATTACCGTAATTACAACGTGCATGTATGTGTTTCTGCCAGTTCTGCCAATTACCGGATACAGACAATAACATGATTCAGACATGGGCACAGTCAGGAGAGTCCGAAGTGTCTCAGCGGGGGTGCCTCATTTCGTCTTTCTAGTTCATTATGATCATTTAGAAATGATGAATTTTAAAAATGGAATTTATTTAGCACTTTTTAAATTGAAGTGATGATTTACAGCTGCTGCTTTAACTATTCAGATACTCGACTGCCAAGGTAACATTAGCCATGCATACATGTAAGGTAAGTACAGTGACACCAAATATATATACATATATCAGACCAAGTGGTGACTCAGAAATAAATCTTGGTGTTTTTGCTCTGAAAATGTGTTTTTAGTTCTCCTCAAGTTCACACCATTTAACTCATAGTGACCATATATAGTTCACATTAACTGTGAACATACTATACACAGTTTGACAATCAGTATTTAAACAATACATTTATTACACAATATACTGTTTAAAAGTTTTTTTTAGAGAAATTATACTTTTGCTTTGACTTTTTTTATTGTTACAAAAAAAATCTAATAAATGTTGCTCTTTTCAATTAGCATTAAAGATTCCTAAATATTAATACTGTTAATGTTAATGTTTTTAACAATAATAAGAAAAGTCTCTTAGCACCAAATATAAATATTAGAATGATTTCTAAAGGATCATGTGACATTGAAAACTGGAGTAATGGTTACTGAGAATTCAGCTTTGCCATAAAAACAGTGATTTATTATTTTGCAATATACCTGTCTGAGTTCCTGTGGCTTAGTGGTAGAGCATTCCATTAGCAGTGCAAAAGGTTGTGGGTTCAATTCTCAGGGAACACACATACTGGTAAAAAAAAAAACCTGAATGCACTGTAAGTTTGCTTTGGATAAAAGTGTCTGCTAAATGTATTCATGTAACTGTTTTCTCCTGTATTTTTGATCTAATAAATGCAGCCTTCTTGAGCATGACCTGCTTTTTTACATCTACATATATCTATAACAGGGTCAAGGGAGTCAGTGCTTCCTTAAGATATTTGATGAGAATAAAATTTGTTGTACATAAATAAAACAATGGCAATATTATAAAATATATAATTAAGAAGTGTATGCATCCAACAGCAACACCAGCAGGTAAAATTACAGCACCTCTCTCGCTTCCCCTGAGCCCATTGATTTTTTACAGACCCGCAAAGCATGTGGTGAGTTTGGTGGGGGGTAATTGAGAATGAATAGGGGAAAGTCACATGAGAGGAGGCAATATGACTGGTTATATTTTTATATTTCGGCTGTGATTGGTGCATGTGATAAGTCGTTAATGTCAAAATAAGACTTGAAATGGTCTATGACCACTATTTACCGAATGAAGATCTGAAAATTAGAAAAATTGTTAAAAGTTAGCTGTTAAAAAGAATAGCTGCACAAAAGTTCACAAATAAAATGTATTAAGTTGTTACTGCCTTGAGTTATTATTTGGGAATAAATGCAAATGATTTTAAAAGCACTAACTAGATTAGATCAATTTGTGGCTTTATTAAATAGAATGTGGATTACACTGTTAATGTAAAAATATAAAAATCTGATTGTTTTTTTTTTTTTTTTTTTCTGAGAGTGCAAGTAATGTCTGTTTAACCGATATGTGCTTAGGATATGAATTTACATTTGATTAAAGAAAGAAAGAAAGATAAAAAGAAAAAAAATCCTGGCTTCAGAACCCCACAATATATACAGTGAGTCAATATTATGCTGATTATGCAGTCAACTATAATTTATTTTGCTTCTGAAAATGACAGCTGCTTCTCAGTCAAGGCCCTTGAAATTGACTTAATGCCTCTTTTTTTATTCTAAAAGCTACACTTGTAGCTAGCACTGAAATTTAATGTACTCATCCTTTATCACTCCAGATTCAGTTTTTCCTCAGCAAAACATGGCTATAACCAGTATTGCGTGGTCCAGCAGTTTGATGCTTGCTCACATGATACCATCGCTTCTGTACATCCGTTTCCTCACAGCTGTTGTTGATTGCATGCTGCTAGCTGCTTTCTGGGTAATCTACTGCCATCCAGGTGGCAGAGAGGGTCAGAGCTGATGTATTTCTGAGTGCCCTGTCGTGAACAGAGAGTGATGGATTCACAGATGCTAAAGTAGCTGAACTGGCTGGCCAGGCGAGAGAATCGTGAGAAAGAACTGTGCCGTTTCCACAGAGTGATGCAAGTCAAAATGTCTAACTAAATGTAATGGTGCTCTCTGGTTCTCCCACTAAGGTACAGAAATGCCATATGGCAATAATTAAATTCTACTCATTTGCTTGTTATTCTGAAAAATACAATATATTGCAATAAAAAGGGCAGGCCTTAAGGTCGACAATGATGTGCTGTTTTTTTTAAAGACACATGACATTTGAATGTCTGTCCACAGAAATTTTCCCCCGTCACCCTTACAAGAAAGACACCTGTTGAATTCCTCCAGAAAGTGCTCTCTTAACCCCATTTCCTCATAACCTCAACTGTTCTCAAGGGTTTTTTTTTTTTTTTTTTGGCAGCATCTTTAAGGAAATTAGATATTTTCATCCACAATTTAACTTTATCTAATGTAGTTTTACTGTTAATAAGGAAAATATTAATGAAATAATATGGCAACGCTGCACCACAGTGGAATTGCAGTAATATATATCCGTATTG
The DNA here is from genome assembly GCF_003368295.1 of Carassius auratus. Lineage (NCBI taxonomy): Eukaryota > Metazoa > Chordata > Actinopteri > Cypriniformes > Cyprinidae > Carassius > Carassius auratus. The sequence goes on along the minus strand of NW_020524900.1, from coordinate 47,458 downwards.
AAATGTTTAATAGATAGTAGCATCAATATGATTGCAGTTATTTATTTTAAGCATTTATTGGAGTATAGTTGTTTTTATGTATACATAGCAAAATATTTTCTTCTTTTCAGAAAATGAATACTGCAATATTTTACAGAAAGGCTAAAGAAGGCCAATAGTGAGAATGAATTAGCCTTCAGTGAAGGTTAAAGGATAGAGGTCCACTTATTTTTGGTTTGCATGTAGTTCAGAGTATATAAATGTATACATTTAGGAAATGTGCATTTAAATAGAAAATAAATCATAATTTTTAGACAAACTACTTTTTTGACCTTTTTTCAATGTGGTTCAGTGTTGCCATAATGCAATGTAAGATTTGTATAATTGAAGCTATTTCATGTAACAAAATCTTTTCTAAAAATGATTAATGACTAGAACATAATGCATACCATAGAAGGTCAACAGCTTAACAAGACGTCCGTTGTTCTGTAGATTTACTGTACATTCTGTCATCATATAATGAACCTCATGCCATTCTAAACCTATCACTTTCTTTCTTTTGTGAAACAGAAAAAAGTTTCAGCTTTTGTGCAGTGATATTGAATATATAATAGGCCTAATTAATCTCCACAAATGACAAAACAAAGCACCTAAAAATTGCTTTAAGTTTGTTGAAAAGACCAGCGTTGTTGGTTGCGTACAATAACCATTTGGTTACCCATTAAATATCTTCTTTTGTGTTCCACAGAAGAATGTCTGTCAAAGAGGTTTGAAACGACATCAGGGAATACATTTTCAAATAAGTCCAGCTCTTACTAAAGCCTTCATATCACCAGGTGTACCTGGACAGTACTGAACATTTTCCTTGAGTCAGCATGAGGTGCCTGCAGTCTTCAATTATGTTTTGGCCACATCCAGTCACCTAGATGATGCCATCATGACACTCTGTGAGCAAGAGAGAAACTGCTCTGACTGCAGATGCTCCTCTGCATGACCAGTTTTATCTTATTTTTTTTCTTGGGATAACAGACTTTTTTCTTGAAGGGCTTTGGTTGTACTGAGACCATGCTGAGTCATGCTGGCAGAGGTGGAGCCAGGACTTTTGACAGGCATGAGTGGACCAGGACCAGTTATTCCTTTGTGGTTATTAAAACACTAGGATGTGCTACCATCTATGGAATTTACTATTTTTTACTTTGAGCAAACAATATCTATCACTGTTTATGTAAATTGCATAATTTGTGAATAGACTGTGACAAATAGCATAATTCTATTTACATAAATTGCAGTTGTGATGGAGGAATAGATATCTAACAGATTACTGACATGTTTTGTTCATCAATGGATTATTATTTGAAAAGAATCTTTTTAAGGTGTTTAGGTCATTTTATACTATCTATGTATCTTCAAGGATACAGAAGCTGGCAGGTAACTGTACAGCTGAAAGATTAGTCAGACATCAATGCATTATATATAATAAATGGAATCTTCAGTAACAAAACTAGGTTTGAGTAGATGGGGTTTTTTTTGGCAAATAATTATTTGAAACTGAATCACAATAGCCATTTAAAGACCCACTAATAACTGGATTTTTTTTATTTTTTATATTGATTTAATATTTTTATTAATTTCCAGAGGTTGTAGGTCTCAGGTTGGCTTTGTTGCTATTGTTTTGGTTTTTTGCATTTGCTATAATATTTGTACATTTTCATTATTTGTAAATGGAATGTACACTCATTAAATAGATATTTTGTATTAATTGTTATTTAGGGATTATACATGCTGTTTGCATGGCATCATATCAAGCATTTGAGGGACATGTTTATGTGTGGATCTCGTGTGCATACATAAATAGACCCGCTTGCATTAGTTGAAGGTTTTAGAATTAGCCGTACTGGTGAGGGATTAAACTGTGTACATCCAACTGTTCTAATATCTTTTGTGCACATCAAGCAAATGTTGTATTCTGTGGGGATGATGAAGCTGCCTCAGCACGACTACTTTTATCCACAGCCTTGTTTAACTTGTGCCAGGCAGCACAGCTGGACTTCTCCTTACAAGTTACTTGCACGAGGCGATTGAAGTTTGTGTGGTTGGTGTGTGTGGTTGTAAAAAAAATAAATAAATGATTCCAACTTTAAAATGCATGAATTTTTTTGCCCCAGAAAAAGAAGGAGAAGAAAAAAAAAAAGACTAAAAATCACTGAACGGTCCTCAGTTCCATTTCAGGCTGATCTGCTCAGACACTGAAATGATGCCATTTCACGCTGTGTCATTTAGGTTCACACATTTACACTGAAAAGATTAAGCATTTAATCATTTTTTTAAAGAGACTTATTTTTAGACATCTCACATAATTTGAAAACCTGTTTTGTAACTACTGTATATGATTGATAAGGCAATTCATTTATGTCCAACCTTTCCTTCTGCCTCACAAGTACTATATAATTATAAGACAAAAAAAATACAGTTGTGCTTTTTCTCCTCATTGCTGATGTACGGTTTAAAAATACTGTACAATACATTACTATACTGTGATACTAATGCTGTTATTCAAAGGCATTGTGACTGTTGTGGATGGATGGATTACAATTAGTTGGAGAGTCAAATGTATAATGAGAGTAAAATCTGGCCAATGATGATTCATATGTTGCAAACTGTAAAAGCCCATTTACATTTGCTCCCATACGCCCACTGAACAGATGGTGGATATGGGGGCATTTTCTCAGAAGGGGTCATTTAAATGCGTGATTGCCATGATTGAAGAATGATTGAGTTTTCCTGTTGCATGTCAAAGAGCACCGCAGGTTCTTAATGGATGAAATGTGGCGGGGTTTTGTTTAGAGATAATACCAGTCATTGTTTTTCTTTTCAGCAATTTGAATGTCCTCTTGTTTTTTTTTTTTTGAATAATAGAAATGTATGCATTGCAGTTCAGTCAAACTATTTATGTTCACTTCTATAGGTCATTTTCAAAGCTCCATCTATTTGTCTTGCCTTTTGCCACCCCTGAACCAAACATCAGTTATTTTTTTAAACAAAACATTCATTAGCAAGACTGACTTTTGTGGTTACTGGACGGATGTTTGGACACTGTAGGAAGTGCATCTCAATATAGCTTTGAAACATTTTTGCATACACTAGTCTTTTGAGGTGTTCATTTATCATTTGTGCACTACTTGGTATCATAATTCATGTTGCTCAACAACACCAGTGTTTATAGGAGAGCTATGTATTTTACTTCATTAATTATTCATGTGCAGCTAAGCAATCTAAATAGTGCTAAAAACACTTTTTAGTACATAAACATAATAGAAAGCAATATAAAATAATTTCAGAATAAAGATAGACACCAAATAATGCATCTATATCGGAGTCTTTTTGTATTTGAAATGCTGAACTGCAAACACTATATCTTAAATAATACCCTTATGACTCTAAACCATATTTTTTGCTCCCAGAATGCATTTTTTTTTTTTTTTTTGGTCTTATTGATTCCAGACTGAGCTTAAAATCTCATGCACAGACACCCCACTCATTATGATTAAGCAGATGGAAATTATCATATTTCAAATGACATCCCTGCTCATTTGGGAAAAAAGCAGCCATACACATCACTTAGCCGGTCATCTGCCAGTGACCCTTCTGTGAAAAGCTTTATTGTCCAGATATGCATAATGGATAAAATCCTCAGTCCCATTACAGTCTTTCAGTTACTCAAATAATAATTAGGCAGGCAGCAAGTGTCACCTTTTACAGTTATTTCTCTTTGCTCTTTCTTTCTCAGCTGAACTTCCTCCTGTTTGTGAATATTGTGAGGGTTCTCGCCACCAAGATCCGCGAGACCAACGCAGGCAGATATGACACACGGAAACAGTACAGGTTTGTGCATCCACTTCCACTGAGCCTCTTTTTATCCATTCCAGTGCCTTGAAATTGTGAATTCAGTGTTATACCAGCCCAAATTGTCTGTGTCATTACAGCAGCATCATCTCTGCTATTAGACTGCAAAGAATGGAAGCTACAGCAACTATTTATTTCCTTATGTAATTTAAGCAAAATTTTTCAGGCAGAATCGCCTGTGGCTAAGAGATGTGATAATAAGCTTCCCCTACGCCTACTCATTCTGCAGTTTGATTCGGATTGTGGTTTCCATCATTCCATCATGTGCTGTAATCAGTGTAGCATTTCACTGGATATTACAGATTTGATCTTGTTACATGCTGAAAGGAAATTTTTCGTTATTTTTGTCTGGCTTTGAAAAAAAAAATGCTTTTAGACCCTATAAATGCACATTTGGGTTTGGCATGTCAAATGTTATTCTGGATGCTCCCTAATAGAATCCAGTTTGGAGCAAACACAATGCCAATAGATGTCATTTTGTGCGACTAATAACCGTAATCAATTTGATCATTGCTGCCTCCCCGCCAATTAGCAGCATGAAGAGTCACAGGTGTCAGTTTGCACAGCTGGTAGAACAGACATAAAGACAAACAGTCATATTTGCAAACACAGTGAATAGTGCATTTTGCTCAGCCAAAGAGAACTTTGTCATAAATCTAACAGAAATAAATCTGTAATGCAAATGACCTCGAATGCTGGTACGTCACATCATTTTGACTCTCGTTTGGTGCAACACTCCTTTTACTGGAACACTTTGGTTGATCAAACTTAGCGGGGATTCAATTAAAAGAGGATTTGTACCTCATGATCTTCCAGCATTGCTTTTTTGCCAATTATTTTTCAGGATAATTTTCATGACCAATTTGCAAGACATTTTAACCTGTCTGGCAGGCAAGGCGTAGCATTTAAAAAAAAAGATCTTGCACTTGTCTTAATTCTGATTAAAGCCACACACATTCATCAAACACAGATTAAAGACTACATCACACACTGTACTTGGCCTTATCGGCCAACATAAATACCTCACTGAGATCAAAATTGTATTACATGTTGCTTAGCTGGGGATATTTCAACGGTGGTCACTTTGCAGTATAAACAGAGTGAAATTGTGCATTTATATCACTTGATAGGGATATAAATACATTTCATTTTTCTTTTCGACAGTCTGACAGATAATAAAAATTCATCAAATGTCATCATTTACTCACCTTCATGTCATTCAAAATCTGTACGACTTTCTTCTTTGGAACTAAAAAGATGTTAGGCAGAATGTTTACACTTTTTGTGATGCCCTATATTCCTAATCGACTGAATCCATGTGATTCTTAGCTAAACATGTTTTTAGTTTGTGAAGACTTAGACATATAGCACACAAGGTGTACAGACCTCTTTAAAATGGTCATAAAATGCCTTTTCAAGCTTTCCTTTCTCTTTGGAGAGTTACAAGCTCTTGGTTGCACAAAGAAGATCTGTAAAGTTGCAAAGACTGAAGTCTCAAATACAAAGAGATATTCTTTATAGAAGTTAAGAGTCAACCACGTCTACCTAAAACGTCTCATTCTAACAAGCCCCTACATGTCTGTCACTATGTGGGAAGATGTGCATATTGCTGCCCAAATGTTCTCACAACGAAATGTGTAACTTTTATTCTTGCTGTTACTTTTGCCATGTAGTGGAGTCTCTGTATAAAAAGAAAATATAATCAGTAATTATGTCCCCACTGGATGCAACAAATGCCTAATTTAAAATGGGTTTAATTGTTGTTGTCTTGTCACGCCAGGACACACGGTATCACAGTATGGTTTGGGTGTAATATTTCCATCACACGCTTGAGGCATTCGGCCAATCATAATTGCACTGGATAGCTGGCCAATCAGTGCACACCTCGCTTTTCAGAACAATGAGCTTTGTAAAAACCACGCATTTCAGAAAGGCATAAAGGAGAAACTATAATGTACATTATAGATTTTAACCTTAAAACACATTTCATTACACCAAATACCCCAAATAATGTTCTTTTTAGCAACATCATATGACCCCTTTAATGATGCTTTTATACTTATAACATCCATTCCTGTTTACAATATAGAAAATACCAGCCTGAAGATTCTGCCTAAAGGTGTGATTACATTAGTGAAACTTTGTAGCAAAACATGTCTATTGTCAATAGTGAAGCAGGTCACTTCCGAACCAAACAGCTTGGTTAACAGCAATTGGTAATGGGTGCAGCATGCACAACGATATTATGCAGTGCCTACAAATAAAGTTAGCTGGGGTCTATTTTCAGGCGCTGCGTAATATCATTACGCCGAAATGAGAGTATATTTCCTAGCCATATCGGCTTAGAGAACCACAACTTGTAATTTTCCGTCGGTCATAGTAAACAGTGTAACTACAGAAGAGTCAAGTGTCAAATAGGAAAAATATTGAAACTCTTTGGTTATTTTTTAGAAAATGAGCCTATTTTCAAAAATAGTGGAGTGTTCCTTTAAATCAGATGGGAAATCTGCATGGGGAACTTAATCAGTAAGTGTCCCCATGCAGTTTCCAATCATGCTGATTCCATATGACATGAGAGCATTTCGCTCTCTGAAATTTGCTGTATAAATGTACCTGCAAATTCATACAGGTTTGGAATGGTATGAGGGTGAGTAAATAACTGATGTTTTGTTTTATCCTTTTAATTCATAGAACATTTTCATTTCTCTCTGTTCAGGAAGCTTGCCAAATCCACGCTTGTGTTGGTGCTTGTGTTTGGAGTGCATTACATTGTGTTTGTTGGGATGCCGCACACATTCGAAGGTCTTGGCTGGGAGGTGCGGATGTATTGTGAGCTGTTCTTCAATTCTTTCCAGGTACTTGGAAACGATGCCTTTAAAGCACGAATAGCTAATGTAATCAGTGATCTCTGCCAGTCAAGATGCAAATGTTTTTCTTTTGATAAATGCAAAAATCAAAAAATTATAAATTCTAATGTGTATTTTAGCATAATTTATATAAATGTTGTGCATGCATTTTGCATGATTTATTATTGATTTGGATTAAACATTATAAAAAAAGAAGGAAAAACACTCTTTATTTGCAAGTCAGTGATGATATGAAATTTGTAAAACTGTTCTTGCAACTTTTTTATTTAATAATTTTTTACAACTTTTTCTTCTACTACGAAAATCCTTAGCTACCACAGAGGAAGAATTAGGAAAAACATGTTTATAATTTCATCACCTCAGAAAAAGAAAAAAAATAAATAAAAAAAAGTAACTTTGCTAAATAAATTAATGTTAATGTTCTATTACAAACCTTGTTGCAAAGGAAATGAGGAAAAATTGGTTTCTTTGGGAAACGCTCAGATATTTAGCACTGGTTGTACAGAATATGCATGGTACTAATTTACAACTAGTAAATATAATTAAAAAGAAACATCCACCCACAGGTGTTGATGAGAATGTTGCTTGCATGTAAATGCTTGTTGCACAAACTGCTAAAACATTAAATGTTTAAGTAGCTTATAAGACAGAGAAATACTGACCGGTCAATCCAGTTCACAGCACTCCAGATAGGCTTGACATCTCATGACACACCATTGATTTCCATTTGAGATGTTCGGTTGTCTTAAATGACAGGTGCTGGTTAGGTTAAGAGTCTTTTATCTGGAGCTTGATGACACGATTCAGTGCTTGTCTTTCCCAAAAAGAATACATCACTTCCCTTTACAATTGCAGTAACTTAAGAAACACAGTCACAGAACTGGGTAAATTCAATAAAATAATTTAATTACATTAACATTTAATTTGTTTTATGGCTTTTAAATATAATACATAAACTAAACAGATGGTCACTGTCAGCTGTAATTAATTAAATACCTAATATAAAAAAATAATGATTCCAAATCAGTGAAAACTGGACCAGTGCATAATTAACTGTGCTGTAATGTAAATATTATAAACATTTTCCAGAGATTAATGATTTATTTTTTTCTTAATCACTGACTCAACTAAACTTACAAATGAAAATCAAAAGTCATTATTACCAGAGTCATTAGTTTGAGACATTTTAATTCTGTTGAGAGATCGCACCAACAAATATTTTTGTTTCTTCTCTAGGGCTTCTTTGTGTCTATCATCTACTGCTACTGTAATGGAGAGGTGAGCACCAGCAAAGCTGCTTTACAATATTAAGTGGGTTATCACCGGATGTGCTATTGCATTCTGTACTTTTTTTATTTTTTATTATTATTATTATTGTTTTTTGGCACTTTGGCCACTGCACTGTGTCTGCACACACATCGAGCCTAAAAATTGTTGCCCAGTCACACATTCATACTACTTCCTGCTTGTTTTTTGTTATACTAGTGCACAAATAATCATGGACCACACCGTTAAATGTAAAGGTTCTTTATTGGATTCTATGGTTCCATGAAGAACTTTTAACATTCCACAGCCACAGCATACCACAGCCATATCACCCTGCAGTCCAAGACTGGTTACCCACTATAGCTAGGCAGGATTGAGCCTGGTCAGTACCTGGATGGGAGACTTCCTGGGAAGACGCTCCAGTTACTTGCATAACCTTGGTTCCCTGAGATGAGGGAAAGAGCATTGGGTCATCATTGATGACTGCTTTGGGGAAACGCAGGCACATGCACACATAGACATCAAAGGGGGCTTGAGCACCTGCCCTTTTTATTCCTGGAGAGAAAGTGCCCTTTTTTCTGGGGTGTTTTTTTTTTTCTTTTTTTTTAAATAATATATATTCCTGTTTGCACACAGCTTCCCTGTCAAACAAATATATTTATTGAAGAATTGTATATATAAATATCAGGTCAGGAGTTATGAAGCGCTCATTGAGAACCGTTTCTGTCAGACGCGTCTGATTCGTCGAGAACCGAGGAGCTGATGATACTGCGCATGTGTGATTCAGTGTGAAGCAGACTGACTCACAGCTCGTCTGAACCGAACTGATTCTTTTGGTGATTGATTCTGAACTGATTCTGTGCTTATGTTATAAGCGCGGGTAAACTGAAGGCTTGAATTAAGCAAGGGGCAAGGAACTCGAGTGGAAGTTGAAGTCGGGTGGGGGCTGCCATCTTGTAGCAGAACTTCACTTGCGTTAGCATTCCCATTGACTCCCATTCATTTTGGCGTCACTTTGACAGCGAATAACTTTACATCTGAGGCGTTTAAAGACTCTGTTTGTCCATTATTTATTTCTAAAGATACACCACAATGTATAAAGGGCTCCATTACCTTCTATGTTACATTATGGCCTTGTATAAACAGTTTTTGTAAAAAATAGGCTAACGATTGCGTCATAACCACTCGGCTCTCTGTCGCATTACCGTACAGACAGGAGGAGAAGCTCGCAGGCAATTAACTTAATATGGCTTACTGGCGTTACATTTTAAAATACTATACAAAATAATTAATCAGAATACTTACTCCTGCTCACTCACAACAAAGAACTCCCCGCTCAAGCTCGCCGTCTCTGCAAGATTAACGATGGCAGTTTGCACGCACAGCTACTAGAAGATTTACATCTGTCAGACAGGTTGCTGACGTCGTCAAGCTTCGTTTGAGTCTGCGTGTCAGAAACGGAAGTGCTAAAAAACGCTAAAAATGGGCTTCACTTGTCTCAATTGAGTTCCAATGGGGTCGCTGTGTCCATTTCTTTTACTGTCTATGGAATTAAGGGCAGTCATCGCTAATGACATTACATCGAGTGCAAAAGAACCGGTGAACCGTTTTTTTTTTTTTTTCAAATGGTTTATTTGATCGAATTGTCCGAAAGAACCGGTTCACTTGATCACCTGCTCCTTTGCCTCAAAAGTGCCCTTTTGTCAAAGCAAAATTTCCTCAAATTTTTTTTGTAATAACATACCCTTTTGTGAATGCCTGCCAACGCCCAATCATAATATTATTACAATTTATTAATAATAATTTAGTCGTAAATAAAATGACCAATATGATGACCTTTCACCTGACCGGGAAAATTCCTCAGGCCGCACGCGCATTTTTAATTGTATTTTCAGAACCGTGGCAGCTGGTAAGTGGTGTTTCATTCTCAGCGAAGTGATTTTGATGTTTATTTACTTATTATTATTTTACAAGAACGATATGATGTGAGAACATGCAGATAAGTTGCTGTGTGTAGCCTGTAGTAGTAACACTAGCGTGCTGTTTGAGGGAGAAAGGTTTCACAGGCATCGAGGGGTCTGATCTTTTTTTATGTTATTTGACTAAACTTTTATCATATTACAGTACTTATTTATTTTTTTACACGTTGAGTGCCTTAAAAATAATTATCACAACACTGGTAAGGCTCATTCAGATTTTCTCATTCTCTGAATTATCATTATAAAAATTCAGGAATTAATTATATAATTATATTTTAAATGTGACGCAATTTTTTTTTTCTACAATAGCAACAGTGTTTACAACAGCAAGACCACTTTAGCCTGTAAACTCAATAATATCTCTCTGGAAATAAATGTAAAAATATCAATGTCAATAAAAAATGCATGATATACCTGACATCAAAGTGCAGTGTGAAGGATATGAATAACAAATGTAGCCTGTCATTTGTTTACATTGCAAAGGTGTTCAATTTTAGACAATAACAACTACAACCGTAATAATAATATTAATCACTATATTCCAGTGGATCAGTTTTTTTTATGTTTTGTATCAATATTTAAGGTGGACTTATTGATTAGGTGCAAGAGTAGTAGTGATGGTTAAAATAATAGATTCATGCTGAAACAGAGAAGAAAAAAGCCATCAAGTTGGGACAATTTCAGTTTCTAATCCCAGAGCTATTATTATTTTAAACTTAAAATTGTCTTCTCTATTGTTTCTTTGCTTCAAAGCATTTGCTGCTGTATCAATACATAACCATCCATATCGATACGTGAATCCCCAAGGAATGCATCACAATATATTGCTGTATTGATATTTTGAACAGCGCCATTTAAAACCTTGTTCCATGTGCCCCTTTTATACTTTGAGCACCTGCCCCTCCAAAGGTCTCTGCACGGCCCTGCCTATACATATCCAGTAGCGCCATGCTATAAGCACATGAAGAACTTAGCGAGGGCTCCATAAGCCTGAGCCACAAGGAGACCAGAAAACGTTCTGAGGTCTACTTGAGATAAAACACGCACCTGCAGGGCAGGGATGCTCAGATTGTAGAATCTAATAAAGGTAGACGGTGACAACCAGTCAGCGGTTGCACAAATCTCCCCATTAGAGATTCCACTGGACCAGGACCAAGAGGAGACCTTTCCTATGGTGGAAACCTCAGGGTTGTGTTTTGTTAGTATGTGGATTGGAAGCCTGCTTGAGAAAGTTATGCTTCTGTTGGATGTTAGTGAGGCCAGCAGGGAGTACTCACCCAGCAGCCGACTCCAATGAGATGTTAAACTGGTCCTGACTCTTTGATGTCATTAGCAATCCCAGGGGGTTCCTTAAAAAAATAAAATGTGTAGGAATACAACCCTGGCATGCTGGACAAATTTGCTCTTTGGTCTCCATCCATCATAACCTCCTACTCATGCTTATTTAAACTGATTGGCTACGTCTCTTGGTCTCCACTCCACCAGTAGCCAGTGTGTGGTGGGCGTTTTGGCACACAGCGGCTGCCAGTGCTTCAGCCAGGCAGATGCTAGAAACTGGTGGTGTTAATGGAGATCCCCCACCCATTAAATCACATTGAATGTTGTATAGATGTAATAATACTGTTAATTTAAACCTATTGTAAAAGTGCTTTGCAACATATTGTAAGGGAAACAGGTCAATTTAGCTCAAAGGGAATCATTTAAGATTTTAAAGGGAATTTGAACAGAATCACTGTTTCACGGCTGTTCACGGAGACGCCCTGCGATTCAGTGAACTAGCCGTTTAACATCAAATCTGCGCTGGATACTAATATCCAAACTATAGTGAAACCACTATCAATTAGCACAGTAATAAGATCGGCAGTTTAAGACATTAACTTGTAAGCACAAAACACAAGATACTTCTCTTTTCAATATGAATAAGGCTTTATTAGATAAATCTAAGACATATAAACTAATCTAACACATAAACGCACGCACACACACATTCACACAAGTTGCAGGAAGGTCGAAAGTTAGGGAAAGATGAGTTTAAGAGAATGGAAATATGGAATCCCAAGTTTACAGCAATACGTTAAATTGCATAGACATGAACAACCATCAATCACGTAATTAGCGCTCGCATTGAGTTCCTCAATGGGGTTAAAATTATATTAGATACACCAGCACAACAAATATCTGGGAATACGTTGCCTTCGTTTGCTGTGAAAGGGACTCCAGTTGAAAGGGGTATCCCGGTGTCGCTGATTGGCTGGAAGTTCAGTAGTGAAGTGACGTCTTGGGAAGCCCGTGGTTGTTGAGCGTTGGCTGAAAGTGCAGAGTCGTGTTCGCTGGTTGAAGTTGAATGGACGTTACAAAACTTAACTCAGAACACGAAACTCTCAAACGGAAAAGAAAAGAAATAAAGTTTGACGAGACTAGGTTGTTTTCTTTCTCATCGTGGCATAGTAGCAGCAGGCAGGCACGCTGGAACCGCGCTCAAAGAACAATGATGATTAACCGCATGGCTAGATGCTACAAGCTAAAGCTAGGTAGCAAAGCTACAAGCTAAGAGCAGGCATGACTGATAGCACGAGCAAGGCTGGAACTAAAAGCAGACTAAAAGCCCGCATGACTGATAGCACAAGCAATGCTAGACTAAAAGCCGACATGGCTAATAGCAGCAGCTAGACTAGAACTAAAAGCAAGATTTAATCGTGTCCAAAGTTTTTAAACTTCCTTGTTGGCCACCCCTCAAATGCTGCCTTGACCAATCAGATATGGTCCTGGGGTCTGGGGTATCATAAATCATTGTTTATCTTACCAAGCATGTGGTTCTTGCCTCACAGGGTCTAATTTTGGACATGATTCCTATAACATGATTATGATATATTTTACAAATAAATGATTGTCAGGACAATATCAAGCAAGAAAATGCGATTATTTGAATACTAGACATGACTAGGTATCCTATAGTTATCAAAAGACATACACAATAAGTGATTATACATGATAGTCAAATGTGTGGGTTACACGTAAATGAATATGGAGTTAAGCAATGGAATGATTCATTCATAAGTCTTTTTTTTGAGTTCATTCTGGTCCATATATAATGGATAAAAAGGGTTTCTTTGCCATTCTCTGGCAAAGGACTTTTCTGTGAAGACAAAGGTTTAAAGCCCTTCCCCCTTAGGAATTTCAGTCTGGTTTCACTGGCTGGGTGGGGGAAGTCAATGCAAGTATTTAACTTGATCTCCTGGGTTTACATGTGATGTCCAGCATTGCATTCCAATCACGAACAATAAATTTGACAATCTCTTCTTCGAATTAAAATTGTCAATAATTGTTCTATTGGTGTTAATGTTGAAAGCTGTTGTGTGAACAAGTTGGTTGGTTGGTTATCTTGCCTGGTTCTTGTGGCACTAGAACTGATTTATGACTTCCTGAGGAATTCAGCTCATGTTTCAATGCACACAGCTCTGATAGACTCTTTGATTTGTCTGATTTGACTCATTTCTGCTACAATATGTTAGTTTTTAATCAAGACCAGTCAGAACAAACTGTGAAGTTTTAAGTGTTCGTCATCCTAACTGTCGGGGTAGACTGTAGTGTTGGAGTTTAGGAGAATTTTACAATCACTAGGATCCATTTCCCAAAACTTTCAATGCAGTGAACAAGACCGCAATTAGTGTGGGCTAAACTGTGGATTATTTTTGAGTGCTTTGGTTCAAAATGCATTCAATAGCTGCAGTACATTGTTTTTACAAAACAAAACATTGTATTATGGTACCTCTTGTTATAGTTTTTTAAGGTTATTGTCTTATGACTGACAGTATATAGAAATCTGCCTTAGTGATTGTATAAAAAAGTTCCTGTGCATTTCAACATCCAGTGTTCTTTAGCATCTAACTCTGATCCACAGGTCCAGACTGAGATCAAGAAAACATGGACCCGGTGGAACCTAGCGTTTGATTGGAAGGGTCCGGTGGTGTGTGGGAGCTACCGCTACGGTTCTGTGTTGACGGGTCTTAACAACAGCACCAGCAGTCAGTCCCAGCTGGCTACTGGGGGCCCTGGCACCCGCTCCACCACGCTTTTCTCCAGCCGAGTCTACCGCAGCAGCGGGGGGCCAACTATCAGTGCCCATGCCACACTGCCAGGCTATGTGCTGAATTCGGATGCTGACAGCTTGCCCCCATCCATACCTGAGGAGCCAGAGGACAGTGCAAAGCAGGTCGATGACATCCTGTTAAAGGAGTCCCTGCCCACGAGGTCAAGCAGCGGTCTGGAGGACGACGAGGAAACTCTGTAGATATTGGCGTGGTGATAGCTAAACTGGGTGTAATAGCACACAGGGAATTTGTTAAAGAGCAAAAATGACAGTTCATCGCCTGCAGCACACACTGCTTTGGGTGGCAACAGCACCTCTACAACAGACACTTCCTGTTCAAGCTGTGACACATAGTTTGTTTTTGACACAATGTCATGTGCAGACAGATTGATATGTTCATGGCAAGATATCGTCACTCATCACTATAACAAAAAAACTGTTTACAGCAATGGAAATGCTGATGGATCAAATTTCTGGTTGCTTAATTCAGTTCTTAAACTTAAACGTGTTGGGTAAAAAAATGTTAGCCTGGATGCACTGTTAGTTGATTTGGATAAAAGCATCTGCTAAATGCATTATTTTAAGTTTTAATTTAATTTTTTTTTTTTTTACATTTTTGAAAACTGGTTTCCTTCGCTTAGAACCATGATGTCATCAAGATTTTAGTCAAAAGCATGACTTCCTGACATTTGTGTAGACCGTGGAAGCAACGCTCAGGATAACTGATATTTATTAAGGACTATTGAATGTTGTGGGGGGGGGGGGGGGGGGTTGGGGTAAATTTACTGAGGTTTCCATCATCCTTATTATTACATTCCAGGGAAAAAATAAAAATTTAATAAAATTTATTTCAACTGCATATAAAATCTGACCGTGTCGTTTCAGTTCTTGAAGGTGAGTTACTTTCCATTTCACCAACACAACATCATGACAGGTTGAGAGCAGAAACCCCACAGCTGCATTGATTTCAGGTTCACTAGCAACAGACCAGTTGTTGGTGTGAAGAGACGAGGATGGACTTAAGCAGCGGTAAAGTACATGACTTTGTTTCTTTATTTTCAGCACAAATTATTGGTATAAACTTATATTTGAAATTTTTTGAAATAGCAATAAAATGTAGCCCTATGTTGGCTCATTTCTGAACTTTAGTCTTCATTTTGATGAAATGTGATTGATCTTTTGGTCTTCTGGTTTTCTGTTGATGCGCAAACGAAACATTACTAAACATTAGATTTGCATTACACCTGCCATTCAATAATCCATATAATCGGCATAATCATTGTCACTTGTTACTTTTGACATGAAACAAGATCTCAGCTTTCAAGTGTTATTTTATTCTGAAAATTAAACGACAAACGTTATTCTGGCGCACTTTAATGTGGTCCGTAGCACAGAGTGCAAACTTATCTTCTCTCCCTCTTTACTTGACTACTAGATATACACAAAATTACCATGAATGATCATCAGAATGCATGCCAAAAGATGGTTTCCAATTTTAAATAGATTATGTTTTGTGTAATCGCTCTGTGTTTAAGCCGTGGAAATACATCAATAAAACAGCTAGTTAAACAATGTCACGCAAGGTTACATTTACCCATTATCATACTGTAGATCAGTGCATTTAATGCAGGAACGTCATTCAGTGTCCATAGCTCTTTAGTCAACTAGAAAAGAGAGAGAGAGAGAGAAGGGTTGCTGAATATATGCAGTATATTTGTTATATCCTCACTTAACCTTTCGTCAGTGATGTTTTCTGTAATGTTTGTTTAAATAAATTTGACATTAAAACAATCTTTTTTTAATGTATGCCACTGATTAAATATTTATATCTTAAAAAAATGGAAACATAAATATATAATTCATTAGAAATTAATTTAATATTATTATGGACCATCTGACAGGGTTCCCTTAGTTGAGCGGGATCCTTAATGTTTTGCTTATGACAAATTGACATGCATTGAATTGACATAAGAATGGAACTGAATCAAGAACTGAAATCTGTAAGTGTGCCCAATTTTTGTACTTATATGCATGTAATCCTGTTTCTTGTCACCCTTGTGTGGACTACTGGTGTCTTTAAAAAAAAAAAAAAATGTATATGTATGTATATATATATATATATATATATATATAACTTTTTTTGCAAAGAACCATCTTCCATGATTTTCATATAATTTAAAGAGATAAAAAGCTGTTAAAAGATATAAAACTTTTAAATAACGGTATGAACAAATTTATAATAGTTTTGCTCCCTTTTAACCTTCCTGTTAAGTTTAACCAAAGATATAATGCAAGTCTATATTCATTTTGTATATTTTGTCAAGTATTGTACTTTAAATTTTGTATTTTCTAACTTTGTTCAACAGTGGATATCAGTTTATCCACAATCCATTACTATCCTACTGAGCTCTCAAATGTACAATAGTTTGTGTGGATACTGTAACTTAAAAGAGTTGGATCATTTTGAAATGTCAAGCCTCTTGTGCAAGCAAACATCACATATGGAAGACATTGTGAATAATTCTTCTTTGACCTATAAGGTTATTAAGTAAAGTGCAGTCAGGAAGCTTGAAGCATAAATCAATTTAAAAATTATTATGTAAACCAAATATGTGAGGCTTAAATGAGTGATAAGCTGAACACTGATAGTGCTCCGTTTTATTTAATGATAGTTTATAGAAAAACAGTGGTGTGAACACACCAAGTAATTGTGTTGTCAGAAGAGACATGCTCTTATGAAAGGAAATTATTCACCATGTTACCACAGCATCACACACAGGGGAATTTTTTTTTTTTTTTTACGACAGAATGTATGGAGACCTGGCATGTTTGTGTCATAGTCTGAGGGTCATTGTTCTAAAATCTGATTTAGTTATTTTAGTCCATGTATACAAATGTGCATTATTCTGATCTCAACCACTTGCACAAGCTGGAAGAAAAAGACTTCAGTTTATACACCTCTGCCAGACCTAGACTTTAATCTCCAGAGAAACACAACAGCTCATCCAAAATGTATGCAGATGTGCCACTCCTGTCAGTGGGCTGATGATATGATATAACAAGCCCTCTTGAGCCTGTGTGGTAATGTCATTTTTAATTGGACCTGTCCATATACTGGTCCACCATGTGAGTTGTAATCTGAAGAAGGCCAGAGGCTGTAGTGTTTCGATTCTGAAGATCATTATGTACAGAATAATATAGTGTGTACTCTTAAACAGATTACATAAATACAATGAAAAAAGTTTTAACACCCACGTTGGAGAAACTTAAACTTTTCATTTTCTGTTTAAAAGCAATAATTTTTGCAAAAATTTAAATTTTCTGGAAATTTTCTCACTCTCAGGCCATTTATAATGTATAGGAGCTTACATAGGCAAGCACTGTAGTTTATCTTCATAATGGCCTTCAAACTGATCCTTTCCAGATCACTCCTGATTCTCAAACTGCCTGGCAGGAAATGCAAATTAATTTTGTAATAAACATAGACAAAAATGGTGGAAAAACTGCAGCAATCCAACAAATTTCCCAATAAAAGATTAATTTGGGATGTTTCAAAAGGCTATTCATAAGCTAACCATTATTACATTTACTTTCATTAATTTAGCATTTTTCCTCCCAAAGTGAGAAGGATGAACATAAGTGATTACACACAAAGAAATTGATATTAGATTAACTTCCACGCTCAGACAAACAAACCATATTTACTTTAAATGAAGTAATAAGAGTGCTTACAGAATAATTTAAGTATACTGCAGTTATAGAGTTTTCAATTATAGTTTAGTCAAAATTATTGCTATAAAGCATTTACAGAATGAATTATGTAAATATTTGCTATTAATAGGAGGATTATGTCACTTGCTCATCAATGCTTCTGCAGTGAATGGGTGCCATCAGCTGCTATAACCATCACAAAAACCAGATTCAGCTTGATATGGTGCACATTAAATTACAATTAAAAGTACAGGTAGGTAGGTCCTCCATAAAAGTAGGTCTTACCATACCCTCTAGAATAATATGTGTATTATGTAAAACTCATCCTGCAAATGAAATGTAAAAATTCTCTAAATTATTTAAATGATAATTCACAATACATGATTGGCCAAGAACTCGGTACTGTAACAAGCTGCTCATAAGCTGAAGCGAGTTTTTGCACAAAATGGTTTAAGTGCAACTTTTGAAGTTCAGATATATATATATATATATATATATATATATATATATATATATTAAAAAATAAAAAAAGGTGGCCAACAAAAAAGGTATGATTTTTCCTTGATTCTAATTGAAAGACATTCCCCAACATTATGCTTTGCTGTATGTGTGGCGGACTGAGGAACGATAGTAGAGCTGACATATCTAGTCACCGAATTTGCAAAAAACAATCAAAAACTTGTCTTGACAGTGCAAAAGCATTCACTGCGCGATGAAGACTGTTAGAATACATTTAGAATGTTCTTATAATACAAGCAATGAAAGAAAAAAATACAATTATATGCCTAACAATCATATGCCTAACTTCTGCATTGTTCTATCTGAAGGATGCAACAATGTATTGTTACCCTGGGCCTAATATTTTTATTGCCAGAAATAACATCATATCAAGAAATGCTCAGAATGTGTCTTCAGGATTTCAAGAAACCTCTCCAGCATGGAGACAGCTTGTCAGGTTTGATTCTCCTGGGTTTAACTTGGAGCAATCAGACATGTCTCCTCGATTCTCTAAGGACTCTATGAGGACTCACTGACTGTGTGAACCTGCTTCCGTAATGTGGTGATGGATACTTTCAAAATCCTCTCTACTACAGGATAATGGCTGTCTGTTCGTTAATAGCACTGCATAACCAAATAATGCAATGCCTCACAGACTGAAATGCTCATGTTTCATAATGTGTTGTCAATGACACATAATACTCAATGATTACATAATACATAATATATTTATTTTTGACAAAGATGAAATAACATTAGTATGTTTTTGCATGTGATTATGTGAGGTCATAATAAAAAGTGAATCAGTCCTGGGAGACCTTTTTTTTTTTTTTTTTTTACACCAGATTCAGCTTTTTCCATTTTCGTTGCAAGGAGGTAATCTATGGAATTTCTGTAGGTGGTTGAACTTCTTCTGTAAATGGAAGGCAGGAGGACCCATATAAAAGTTGATTTCAAGCCCACAGGAAAGCTTGGTGAACCGCATGGGCCAAAATGGCAGGAAATTACAAGAACAGCAGCTTCAACCTGCAGTGGAGTAATAAAAAATAACAACACTTTTCTAAATTGGAAAAAAAAAATGTACCTCACATCACATGAGTTTTCATATTTGTGCAGAGTGTCAGACACAATGCTCCTGTGATTTAACAATTACTGCTTGTTGAATGCAAACAGTGAATTGCACTCAAGAGTACACAAGTTGAATTATGTTTAAATGAGTTTGAAAGGCTTTCAGATGGAAATAGTTACTTTGGAACTGTGCCCTAATCTTTCTTTGATTCATTTTACATTTAGTAGTGCAATTTAGACAAATCACTTACCTGCAAAGTAAACAACAACGTGCCCGACAATTACTAGTGAATGAATTTTGATGCAAGCTTTTGGCAGACATCATTTCAAAAGCAATCCTTTCTCTATAATCAAAGGCCTATACCATGTTTTATTATAATGATTTGTTCATTTTCCTAGAAAGCATGGCAAATAATAGAAAAAATAAATAACATGCAATGACATAAATGCACCAAGGCTGTTTCACTTCTGAAATAACAATGGTTCTACTTTACATGAGCTCAATAATTTACTTTTAGACTCCATGAACATAAGGTACTTGCTCATAGCAGTGAAGTGGCCCGAAATGACCATTTGGCTTTGCATCTAAAAATAAATAAATAAATAAATAAAAAATAAATACATTTGAATGATATGTAATTAGTCTTTTTGTAACTAATGAAAAGGACTGACTAATATCTTTTCCACACAAGTGCAATTTATCTATTTTCTTCTGATGGTATTTGTGAAATGCACTGCTTGATTCATCCTGTGTTCCCATCCTGTCTATTTAATGTTTATCCATCTGCTTTCACATGTGCAGGTTTCTCATTAAAGCAAGCTGTGTTAGATAGTTAACCTACAACAGCTGTCACACAACCTGATCACCTGAAGACTGAACACGGTAGCACTTTATTTTACAGTCCTGTTCCTCATGTAAATACTATATACTTATTATAGTAATTACAATAGCTATGTAATAACTAGGTACTAACCCTGAACCTACCCCTAAACCTAACCCTACCCCATGTAGTTACCTTGTATTACCAGAACTTTCTTAGATAAATACACTGTATGTACACTATAAGTACAGTACACGTACTGTAAAATAAAGTGCAACCCTGAACACTGTACTCAACAGTCATGTTTATTATTATATTCCTTTTTTAAGAGATACAAATAGATAAGCAATCACCTGGAGCATCCTTGCAACCTAACTTTAAGCACCTTTATATTTAAGAGTGTAACAATTAATAATAATAATAAAAAAAAAAGATGTAATAATAATAATTCCTCGGAATACCCTATAAATTCCCTTTCAGTTCTAGACATATATACAAAACACCCTAGTAACCACATAGCATCCAGATTCAAACCCAAGAGAACACCATAACGATGGCAGCAGTGTAGGCTACCACCCACAACTCTCTTATGATGGCTAGATTTTATTTCAGAATTGCTAACATTTTTTTCCCATTAATTAGTAATGTTCTGCGGGCATTTATCACACATCATCAATGTTAAGAATAAAAGTGTCAAACATGTTGATTTTTTAATCTCTGACACTATTAATATGCTTGAAGATTGAAAGCAGATGCAGTAATTATCTTTAACTAGACAAC
Source organism: Carassius auratus (assembly GCF_003368295.1). Classification (NCBI taxonomy): domain Eukaryota; kingdom Metazoa; phylum Chordata; class Actinopteri; order Cypriniformes; family Cyprinidae; genus Carassius; species Carassius auratus. The sequence continues at coordinate 26,496 of NW_020524900.1, read as the reverse complement.
TGTTGATCCAGGCTTTATGATGAGGGGTTATGTTAAATAACATGCTGAGGAGGCAGAAGGCAGATTTTCCCACCAGGGAACATGGCTTTTATGCTTGTAGCGACCTGACACTTTTCTTGACTGACACTTCATTAATCACGTTCACGGTGGATCGCTATAGTAATGGTGTTTGGGAGCTCGAGGACAATGCACACAGAAAAGCAAGTAGGAGAAAAGCAACTAAATGTGTTTTGCCCCCAGTTTAGGGCATTTCAGAGGAAAGAGATGTGTCTGATTTATCAAGCACCCTTGTTATCCATCAACCCTCTCCTGCAACTGCTAGTTCAACAGTTTTTATTTATTTATTAATAACTCAGAAACAATGCAGCATTGTGCACACAATGTTTGCTGAATGTGCTTCTACTGAGTGGTACCCGGTGAGATGGTGGCTAATTTTCGAATCTCTGTCCTCAGCAGAATCTAGCTGGATATCCCAGGTGGCCAGCTCAGAGTTTCATCAGCATTTGTACAACACAGTCACATTAGAGAGTCACAGCTGGAAGGCATGAAGTTCTTCAGCCGATCCTGTCCTTAATACAGTCTCCTGTTGAGGCAATGCAGTGTAACCAGCAATGTCACCAGTGCTACTTAAAGCATTAAAACAGCTGGAGGCATTGCATAGAGTAGTCAGTGAGCACTGATACAGTATGTGATGCTAGTTACACCAGTAAGAAACTTTGAACCTGATTCATGATATACGTAATCTTATCCCCCATTGCCTCTCTTATTTCAGTAAAGGCTATAAAATCAACTAAACCCATGACTTAATTTTAGTTTCTTCTTCAGAGTATCTTTTCATTAATAAATATATAAACATATACATTTAAGGGATTGTTCACCCAAAATGTATAAAAGATTAAAACAATTCTGTCATCTTTTACTCACCCTCATGTTGTTTCAAACCTGAATGACTTGCTTTCTTTTGCACAACATAAAAGAAGTTCTTTTGAATATTGTTGGTAACTAAGCTGTTTTGGTCATTAGTGACATTAAATGAACAAACATCCTGAGATGTTCCATTGTAGCCTAAACATTTAACACAATAATAGCTTTAAAATTATCTTTTGAGGTTACTTATTTATCCAATCCAATCCAACTTAATTTGTGATTCATTCGATCAATCACAGCACCCTGTAATTAATTAACACACACACATACACACACACACATATATATATATACCGTATATATATACACAGTACAGACCAAAAGTTTGGACACACCTTCTCATTCAAAGAGTTTTCTTTATTTTCATGACTATGAAAATTGTAGAGTCACATATACACACACACACACACACATATATATATATATATATATATATATATATATATATATATATATATATATATATATATATATATATATATATATATATATATATATATATATATATATATATATATATGTAACAGTATGTATGTATATATACATTTTGATAGCTTGTAATGTAAATCATTATATAATGTAATGCAATACACTGATGATTGAGAGATGTACAAACAATAAAAAGTCTTATGCATCATGATACTTTTTCTTATCATTTTTTTTCATCAATATTTTACACAAAGAAAATGAACATACAATATACATACTGCAGAAACAAAAGCAGTTTGCTATGATGCAATTACAAATTGCCATGGTTATTTCCTGTCCTTCAACAACACCTGTGTCTTGTCTTTAATTAGTCAGTGTGTAAACACTTCTGTGTTGTTCCAGATGTCATGTAGCATTGCCCACAATTTCTTGCAGGAGCAAGAGAAGGAGCTTGTGTCCATTCTCTTTGGACTTTACGGTTAGCAACGCATGTTCACTTAATTTTGAACTGAATACTACGTTCATGCATACAAAGTGAAAATTTCCAGTAAATCTAATCACATGCTTTGAGTGTCTAATATTTAATCTGCACTTGTATTATTTAAAATCAGGGTGTTTTAGCCACTTGTTACTGGCTTTTAAGCATGGTTGAGGTGAATTTTACCATGTTCTTTCTATATATTCTTTACAGAGTTTGCCTTTTGTCAGTATTGTGGCACAGCAGCTGTAAGTGCTTTTAAATAAATCACAAGAGAGCCACTGGCACACTGGTATGCCATTGTGTATGTGATTGCTCAGCCATGCATCACCTCTCCATTCAATCTCACATGTTTTTATTTTATTTTTCACCTTAAAATAAGTGTTTTATTTATTTATTTATTTATTTTTCTCTATGGGCAATTTAGTCTATTGTTTTTTTGTTTTGTTTTTTTGTCTCTTTTCCTATGAAGTAAATAAGGTGTGACATGCCATAACCTCTTTTTAAATTTCAGAAATTGCTTGTGGGCAACAGAGGTACATTATTCCAGAGAAACAGAGTGTGTGTGCATCTATAAAGAATATCAAGGTAATTTCTTTGCAACCTCTCCTTCTTCACCCAGACACCCACACACACACACACACACACACACACACACACACACACTATATAGCTACTTTACATTATTCTTCCTTCATAATGGTGCCACTACTACTATGCAATCATAGTTTGAATAAATATTTGGAAAACAGAAATGCAAATTCTCTTGCCAAATGCTGGGATCATTTGAATGATAACTGTAAACAACTTTCTTTCTTTCTTTCAAAAAGGAAAATACCCCTAGAGTCTGCGAGAGTGGGGGCAGAAGATGACTCATCGATTGACAACCTGGTTATTGACCCTGGCATGAATACAACAGTGAATCAGATAATCGGCATGCCATATAGCATCAGCTGTGAGACAAGAACACCAAATATGCAGCTGCGTCTGGTCCAAATTAACATCCATCAGAGGTCTAAAAATACATAAAGGGCGGATGAAGGGCTTGAAGGAGGTGATGCCTGGACCTTGCATTGACTCTTATCTCTTGACGAAAAGATTGAATCAGTCGAGTGAAGCTTAGGGGCAGGACACAACCCACAGTCCACTGAGCATCAGTACCTCAGTGGCTGAGGAGGGTAGTTTGAGCACAACATCTGAGAATCTGGAACCCAACCAGATGCAGCTTACTACGGAGAGGAACATCCAACGCTACAGACCTCAAGTGAAGTGGCCAAAGTCCTGCAGCAAGAAAGAGTGGACGACAGTCAACGCAGACCTGAGTAAGATCCTGATTGAGAGAACACCTCAGAGAAACAGCAGAGAAGGAGCTGGATAAAATGAGTGACCTGAACTACATATATGGGGTGGAAAGATTCAGAGCAAAAAAAGAGAGTAAAAGGAAACAACAACCCCTCCCAAGTCCAGAAGGTAGTGAGAAATCATGCACCTGGTCAAAGAGAGAAGGGATTTGAGAAAACAGTGGAAGAAATCTAAAGCCACCACCTTCATAAGAGCAGGACAGCTTCCAGTAAAGCCAACTACAAAAATGGAAACAACCCTGCTGGACACCACTCGGGACTGGAAAATGAAGATCGATCTGGACCAGAAGCTCAGCTTTCCACCTGAGACAATTACAACTAACCTTAAGCCAGACCTAATACCTCACAAAAGTCTTTGTTCATCATGGAACTAACTGTGCCATGGGAAGCTGCAATTGGTGTAGCAATTGGTGGCTGTTGTTAAAAAAGAAGGGTCCCAAATTGGCTGCAAAATGAACTAAAGGGGTAAAAGCAGAGGGGAGCACACCTGGGATGCCAGGTGTTGCTGTTGAACCCTTTGGAGGTTTCGGGGCCTATCAGTGAAACAAAGAGGAAGGAGGGGGCCAACCTGATGACCCCAGTGAAGTGATCACCCCTACTCTCCACTCAAGATGTCAACAAAGTGCAGATTATTCTAAGGGATGGACTATCAATTAGGACTTTCCTACTTGATAGTCAAGTTGGACATGACAAAAATAAATGATTTGCATTTCTTTGATTGAGTTGGAATGACTGAGGAACTGACCCACTTGAATCATAAGTGATTTCTTAAAAAGAACCAACTAATTTACTTTAAAAGCCCCTGGATGTCTTGAAACACGCAGCATTATTCTATGTGGTGACATAATTTCACCTGAAACAAGAAGAGAGGGCGGGTCATATCGAGCAGCCATGCTCCATTTTTTAAATAGCCAATAGTGTTTTGTTTATATCTGCTTGGGCCAGAGCCGTTGAGCTCAGTAGAGCCACGTTAGACAGCCACAGTCTAATAGATTACCCCCTAGATTCAATATGAAACCCTTAGTGAAACAAAATAGTGATCAGAATCATGCTGAGGTTGTGTAGTTGTGAAAGTTTTTAATGTATATGAACTCTTGCCTATGATCCGCTCCGTGCGTTCGTGTCTCTGGACTGGAGCCAAAGTCCAGATCCACATTTGCACCATATATAACCTTAAGAATAACATATTGAAATTAACACCCAAAAAACTTTTATTTTGATTTCATGGGGACTTGAAAGCCATTAACAGTGCACTGACTGGTTGTGAGTGCATTCAGCTGGTCATGTGATCTTAATTGGTTGGGCACTGGGTGGAGTAACAGGTGGCATGTTTTTGATTTACTACAAAGAACTGGGTTATAAGAGTCTTTTATTGAGCAGTCTGACTTCACTGGTTTCACAGTATCATATGTTTTTCATTCACTAAAAAGAACTGTCTCATAAAGGTGTTTTTCACCCAGAGTTTGTTTTGTGCTGTTTATTAGTTTTAGTTTAGTTTAGTTTTATTTTTTTTATTTTGAACTTTGATATGTGAGCATTTTTTTTTTTATCAGTCAGTTTAGTTTTAATGAGATTTTTTCCTTAATTGCCAAACCGAAATATCACTAATATAGCCTCGTCTCTCAGTTGAAAGAAATGTTCATAACCTGCGGTTATCAAACTTGTCAGTATTTGAGAATTTTAATAAGAAAAGTACTCAAGGTCACAGTGAATTGAATATTAGCTAAATGTTAACTGCTCACAAGTCCAAGTCATATCAAATTATATGTCATCACAATCTCACACAAAAACAAAAATCCACACAAGCATACATCTGTCCATTTATTTATCACATTTTTTTTATGGGTCCTCTTGCAGGATGACTGTTATGTGGCCTTGAACTGACTTTATTTTACTCAGAAGGAATTTGACTCTGATATTTAAATGTTACAAATGATCTTCAATATATGAATATCAATATATGAGTTAAATTTCAGCAGCTCAACAAGTGCAGTAAACCAAAGTATGCTTTCTACAGTGTACTGTAGATAGCTTTTCCAAGCATTACAAAGACACACTGTGTCCATTCGTAGCATGTGCAATTTTGAATTGAATGGATGTCAAGGTCTTCAGTATGAGAAGGGCACGAAATGTGAAGGTTTTGAAAATTCTTCAAGATTCATATAAACAGAGGAAATATACAACAATTGACTCCATTCTTTGGCGCTTCTTCAGAAAGCATGTATTGGTTGTGTGTGCTCTCACAGAATCTGTAGAACAGTAGGAGGTGAATGTGACCTTCCTGTAAATGTCTGGGGTTTTTAATGAGCTATGTGTTGAAAAAAAAAAAAGGATAAGCGAATGCATTAACACATGCTTCTTTCTTGAGCTTTGAATGTTTTTCTCTTTTTCAGAGCCATTAGTTCCTTAGCATGTAGGTCCTCTAAAGTCACAAGTTGCGTCCAAAATGATGCACTATACACTTTGCACTTATGCATTATATACTTATCTTTGTAGTACTTGAATTATATAAAGTTATTTTGTCTTTCAGTATCTCCGATTGCCCCCAACCCTCCATTATGTTATTAAAGCTGTCACAGTTGAGTGCATGGGTATGGTTCACCCCAAAATTAAAATTATTATCATTTACCTCATGTTTTTCAAAACCTATGAGCTTCTTACTTTCTTACAAAATAAGCTATTCTGAAGAATGTGTATAACCATTTTCCGCCAAGTCTATCATAAGTATTCTTTTCCATTCTATGGAAGTCAATACCTACTGTCAATGGTTTGGTTACCAGCATTCTTCAAAATATCTTCTTTTTTGTTCAAATATGACAGAATTGAACAGAATTGAGGGTGAATTATCCCTTCAAAGTCGTTTTTCTTTACATGGAGCAGGTCACCGCAGGGACCAGTCAGTTGAATGCCACTCGCTACCATTTAGTGCACCGCTAATGGCTTTGCAGGGCAAGCATTAAAACAATTATATTTGAACTATATTTTTTGAAGCACTAAGTAGCAGCAGCTGGCTATTGTACAGGGTGAAGCCACAAACCTGCAGAATAAAGTTATTTTAGGGCTTAATTTACTGTAAGCAGAAATCAAATGCAGAGCTCTTTAAAATTCCACATTTTATTGCATAATCTATATTTTTCTGACACTCAGTGTTTGATGATGGATGTTAGAGTCAGACTCAAAGTGTGAATCCTCAAAGGAACTTTGTTAAAGAGTTAGAGAAGTTGCTTTGAAGCCTCGTTATTTTGGTAAAATACATTATTGATTTACTGTAATGTCAAAGTAATCAAATTCTCATTCTTCATTTAGTCAATATAAGCATAATTGTCATGAATATCAAATCTGTTATACATAGCAAAAGACATGGACCATATTACACCGTAAAATTTGATTTATACTATACTTATTCTAGCATTGTACACACCAGATAAAATCTGTCTTCTGTCATTTTTCAACCCTGTTCCTCTTTCTTATGTCTATCATTTTCAGTTTTCTCTATACCTCTGTCAATAAGAATGGATTAATGAAATTATTACAGCATTAAACAAAAGATAAAAACATTATGTTTGTCTCATATTCTGACATTATTATGTTATTATTGTTCTTTCAGTTTGGTCTTTTAATTTATCAAGAGGAAACAGATTAGTTTAAATGTTCATGTAGGATTATGAATCAAACTTTCTTGTGCATCAAATAAACCCAATATCAGCCTCTGCAAACATGTTTTGTGCTTTATTGCCATCTGCTGGAGAAACGTATCCTTTTATTATTATTATTTTTTTTTTTTATAAATATCCAATTTTGCATCAAGTGCAGAAACTTATATACAGCAAGTTTAAAAATCATTAAACATTTATTGCAGATGTAAAGCTATAGCATATGTACCTAATCAAAACCTGCACATTCAAAAGGAAATCACCTTCCTATAAATTCCACACTTAACTTCACGGTGTATGAAGAATCTTTTATTTAAAAACCATAAACCACCCAAGGCAAGTTGGCATGTCATTTACTTCCGAGTCACTTGAAACGAAGCAGAGCATCCTTATCATAATGACATGCATATTAAAACAAACTTATCAGGGGGAAAAATGGAGCAAACAAAGCATTTGTTGCACAGCAATAACCAACCTGACGTGCTTCTATAATTGAACAAACGTTCATTATGATTGAGACGTTTCTTATTAAATAAACATTAACATTGTAAAACAAGTGAAATGTAATACAACACAATATTTCCTTTCATTCTCAAAAAAACAAAAACAAATTGGCAACAGAAATCCATTAGACCCATGATGACCTTTGAATGCAAAACAACTCAGGTCCTCATTTACAAGCAATGCATGTAAACAATGATTAATGCTTAACAAAGCTCGTCCAGATCTATTATATCATATAATATAACAACATGGAATTGGATTAATATGATCTCTGATCTCATATACAGAGGTGAACTACTACACCGGTTGATGACATCACTGACAGCAGGGCTCTGATTTTGGAGTGTTTAATGCAGATGACCAACCAAAGAAAAAAAGAAAAAGTTACAACAATAATTGTAGGGGATCAAAATGGAATGTATTGTTAGAATGCTGTGATTTTACTTAGGAGAGTCTAATACACTGTAAAACATCTGGAAATCCATCTCTGTCCATTTAAACCAATGTCATTAACATTCCATCCGGATATGTTGTAGTCTCTAGCTCATTAGACCTGAAGTTTCTCAACAATAACAACTACAAACTCCTCATTCAACAGATTACAGCAAGGGTTGATATGGTTCCTTACTGATTTATTTATGAGAGCAAAGCACAAGCGGTATTGAACAATACAACATAACATTTGGCTAAGGGTCCCTGGTTTTTTAACCGCAGATGGGCTCAGCTTCTTTGTCCTTTGGGAACAGTTAGAGAAACCAGTGATTAAGAAATTGATCATTATCACACTGGCACAGGCACATAAATTGGTCCAACACAGAGGAAACTGAGGCACAGGAAGGTCTGACAAACTGATGAACACCGAAGGTTGATCAAGCATAAAATATAACCTGTCCAGCAGAATCATACTCTTCTCTCTTTACTCTCGGCAACATTCAATCACGTATGACATATGGAGAAAAATAAAAGGTACACAACCGTTTAAAATGTTGAAATCGCAAGAGCACTTATTTTCAACAAGGCTGGATTTTTGATGCATATTTGATCAAAAGTACAGAAAAACTAAATTTTTACAATATGAAAATAAATTTATATTTATATATATATATATATATATATATATATATATATAATTTTTTTTTTTTTTTTTTACGTGTAATGTATTCCTTTATTGGCAAACCATTACTCCAGTTATCATTGTCACACCATCTTTCAGAAATCATTCTTATAAACAGATTTAGTGCTCAATAATTTTTTTTATTACTATCAATAACAGTTGTGCTGCTTAATATTTGTGATGAAACCATGTTACTTTTTCATTATACAAATTATAGTATATATATGGGGGAGTGTTTCTGATGTACAGAGCGGTCACCAGGACATGTGATCAGAACCTATTTATTGAATATCTGTCAGCTAGTTGAGGGCATTTTCTGTCTGACTATTATAAAAATGTATAATAATGGCTTAGGGCACCTGTACTGTAAATGTGCAACAAAATCAAAATCGCAAGGCAATTTTAAACAACAAAAGCCCATGAGTAAATACTGAAAGTGCAAAAAATCTTGCTAGTGCAATGGGCCCTTCAATCATGTCAGTACTTATTGTGCTTAACCATGTTGACAACATATCACTCAATAACACTTACGTCTTCTTAAACAAGTTCTATTATAGCTACATATTCCAAACGTGTCAATAAATATACCTTTGTAAGGCAGATTTGAGACTTCCTTGAAGGTTAAAACAACAATATTCCTTCATAATTGTAGTAACTACTGAAAACAATGTTCAAACAGCTCTGCAAAACAATCATCCACAGAATTCTATGAATGTTTGGAAGCTGCAGACAGTTTTAAATGTAGGTGTGTGAATGGGGTATGGTTTAGGTTTGGTGGATCTTTCTAGATCTCATTGGTCTTTAAAATTTAAACATCAGATATTTTCTGATTGGCTGTGATTTGTGTTGTTTCCGGCAGTGCTTCAAATTAGACGTGTTGTACTGATTTCTCCTCCCTGGTCTGGCAGCAGTGTTCCCTTGACTCACCTAATATGCTTCCCTGAGACAGGAAGAGATAGTCTGACTTCATGCCAGTTCTTTTGATAAAGGCTGTGGTCCTCTGATTAGTGCAGATCTCTAGTCTGTCCTCTGGCAGTTTGTGTCGCCAAACACTGATGATTTCGACTGGAGAGGTAGTCACAATATCACACAGTGAAGCTTGTGAGAACTCATGGCTCGGTCTCCACGCCACTTTGTCTTTTTCTTCTTTTTCAGACTCCGCTCTGGAACTTGCTCTCTAAAAAGACAAAGAATAAGTGAAAGAGAAAGGTGTCAATTTAACCCTTGTCTGGGTAGGCAGAAGTAGATGGTAACAGGCTTATTTGTTCTTGCATATCATCCTAGTTCATCATTATGATGAGATCAGTTTTATTTACCTGATAACTCTGACTAATTCATGGAAGGCTCTGTCCACATTCATTGGAGGATCCTTGGCACTTGTTTCAATGTAAGTAATCTGAAGAAATAGTTCAGAATTAGAACTGGTTACCAGCTTCGTGGTAAGTGCGTAAACAAATAGCGCAACTACTCTCACAGCGACCCAAGTTTGAATCCCTCCTTGAGGTTCTTTGCTGATCCTGCTCCCCTCTCTCACCCCAATACTTTCCTATCATCTCTCCACTGTCCTCTTAAAATAAAAGGCCCAAACATATAACTTAAAAAAAGATTCAGAAATTACTGCATGAAGTCACTCATTCCTTTCAGCCTTTTAAACACTTCCTTGAACACTTTAAAATTTACATCTGACATTTTAAATAAGAGTTACGAAATAAAGTAAGATTAAGTACTGTAAATGTTCAAATCTTTTGATGAAAATAATGGATTATTATTTAAACAAGATCAGAATAATTACAAAAACATATACTATTGTTAAAAAGGTTGGATTTTTGTTTCCAAATAAATTAATACTTTTTTTTTTACTTTGAACACATGATCATGCTGGTTAAAATTGCACACTTCACAAGATAAATAAATAAAAGTCCCGCCTCGAACACATCGGCCAAGCATAAAAACGTATCAGTCGATGCCGATATTTGATAAATGCCAAATATCAACCGATATATCGGCCTTGTCGATACATCTGTCGACCACTAGTGAGTATGACAGATTTTGTTATTATTGGTTGAACCCTTTAACCGCAACAAACACTCTTATTAGTTGTCGGCTCACTTACAGTTAAATTCCACTGTTGTCAGTCTTACATATAGCCGTGATATTGGTTGGACTCACGTTGTGTTTGGCTGCCATCTCACAGCCCTGTTCATTTGTCACTTTCCTCAGATGCACCAGGTCCACTTTGTTAGCCACCAAAACCATAGGGAAAGACTCCCTGGTGAAGACAAAATATGTTAAAAAAGAAAGAAAAAGGAAGGAAGGAATATACTGAGGTGTCAATAATGAGCTGTGGACTTGAGTTTTGTATGTACACATGATTTCTAACCGGTCTTTGACTCGTAGGATGAGCTGGTGAAAGCGGTCGACGTGTTCAAAACTGGCCTTGTCCGTCACAGAGAACACAATGAGGAAACCATCACCAGTCCTCATGTACTGCTCTCGCATGGCACTGAATTCCTCTTGACCTGCTGTGTCTAAAACTGCAAGGAGTGAAGGTAACAGGGACAAGTTAATGACCAGGTCAAGCTGTTGTCATGTTATACACTGAAAAATAAAGTTATTAAAATACTATAAGAAAAATATTCAATCCCTTTCTATATTTAAATAATATTATCTATATTTTCTACCCATGTAAACAGAGTATATTTACATGAACCAACCATTCTTTAGAAGGCAGAATGAATTTGAACTTTCAGATCCCCAACAGTAACTTCAAACCAAACCGCTACCAACAAGATTTTTGCTGGTTTTTGCATTAGCCATGATTTTCGTTGAGCTGCAGTGATGCTAAAACCTTGATATCAGCCTACTGATAAGGCTGCAGATACACAGAACACTATGGGAGCACTAAAAGCATAAATATTAATTATAATGCAGAAAATCACTACACTTGATGAGGTGTTGGCACGTACCATCCAAAATAGCCCACTGGCCATCGATCTCTGTGTGTTTCAAGTAGGAGTCTTCAATAGTAGGATCGTAATCTGGCACAAAAATCTTTTGGAAAAACTGGATGGTAAGAGCACTCTTTCCCACGCCTCCATCTCCCACGACCACCAATTTATACGTTGGGAGGTTGTCGCTAGGGACCGCACTGGTTGCCATGATAACAGCTACACCTGAGGAGAGAGAGGAGGAGGTTATCCCTGATCGTTATTTAAGCTTAAGCATGAGCTAGATGACAGTTATGAGGATTTCTCGTGTTTTATATGAAGTAAAGAAGCTGAAAGCACTGCTGAACGTTCAAATGAGGATTTCTGTGGTTTGGGAATAGTTCGGCAGAGCGCTAATTTAGGGATGCATTGCAAAGGATATGGTCTAGACACAGACAGTGTGGTTCTTTGTAATTGCCGTTATTTTCTGCACAACACAAGCCTTGAATCTTCCAAACCCAAGTCTGTTTTATTTTTGATGACAGTCTAAAAAAAAAAAAAAAATTAAACAAAGCTCCCTGAAGGAGAATGTAAGGACAAGAATAAGATGTCAAAATGTTGATTATATTCATATATTTATTTAAATGCCTTGCAAATGTGTATTTAAATACATAGGTATCTTTGATTCTAATACAGAAGAGGGCAGAAAAAACATTAAATATATAAAAATAAAGTACAAATGCAACACATTCCTTAAGCTACAGTACTTGCACATAACAAAACAGTACATAGACTGGCTGTATAAAACTATAACGCAAGATTCTTAAGAAAGTGCCCCAATGATATTATGTACAGAGCTATGGTGAAAGGACCATTTGAACCTAAAAGTTGTATGAAAATAAGTAAAAACACGTTCTTACCTAAAAAGACAACTCTAGTAGCAGAGCAAAGAGTTTGGAGAAGTCAGCTAGGCTAATGAAGAAGTGTTTGCCCGGCCCGTGAGCAGGGCAATGTGTGCTATTCAGGAGGAAAAGTCTGTCAGTGGGTGACAGCCACCCCTTCCTGTGGCCCACAATGTGAGGAAGGAGTAGACTTCCTTCCTAATTCCACCAGGCTTGAATATTTGAGTGATCTCACTTTCATAAGAGAACTATATGAACCTCTTGCCCAAACACACCCATGAGAAAGACCTCAAACTGACCTCTTATGATCACAGTGCATGTACTTTAGTTGCAGGCACCAGGCGGAGTTCATCCAAAAATGAAAATGTTGTTGTTCTGTATGACTTTGTTTAAGTGGAAAGTTTTTTTTTTCTCTCTCTCTCTCTCCAGTGTTTTAGCCGCATTTTCTTCTTCCTCAAGTAAATTTAAAATAGCTGATAAAGTGCAAAGAACTTATCATGTGAATTTTAACTACATTATTATAACAAAATAACTAACACTGAGAAATAATCACAGGGTTATGTCAAGTTAAAATACATTAATAACTGTACAGTTATAATTTTATATTTCCACATTCAGATAAACCTATAAAAGAAGACAAAAAGTAGTCTTCATTGGTGGATACTTGGCGTTTACTAAATCCTTCTGCTAAGTCTTTCACTTTCTTTTCTGCTACTCATAAATCCTATTCACGAATTGACTATATTTTCATTTCTACTTCTTTATCTTCAGCTGTTTGTGATGCCGATATCTGTTCCTTATCTTTGTCTGATCATGATGGAAATTTGTGCAGATTATCTTTGATCCCTCGACCGTCTCGTGCGACTAGATGGCGATTTAACCCTAAATTGTTACAAGATGAAAACTTCTGTAGTCAATTCAGAAATAATTTTGCTGAGTTTATTGAAATTAATCAAGGCTCAGTGGATGATCCACGAACACTTTGGAATGCAGTTAAAGGATTTATAAGGAATAACTCAATTTCATATGCCTCTTTCCTTCAGAAAAACAGACATAAAAAGATAGTTGAATTGGAATCACAGCTCCAGAATCTGACTAGAGACAATCAGCGTTGTTTCTCACACAATACACTCAGCAAAATCATGGCGGTTAGATCCGAGCTTAATTCATTACTGCGATCCAGGGCAGAATTCCTGATTCAAAGATGCAGGCAGAATTATTATTTTCAAGGAAGTAGACCTAGCCACCTTTTAGCTTTAAGAATACGTAACAGTGAAAAGTTTGCTAATATCTCAGCAGTGAAATCCCAATCCGGGCTCATTGTGACAGATCCAAAAGACATTAATATTTCTTTTCATTCTTTTTACTCTAACCTCTATACTTCTTCTGCTGTTGGTGACCCTGACACTTTTGCATCTTTTCTGTCCAACCTTGATTTACCTAGGCTGTCAGATTCAGACTCTGATTACCTGGCTGAACCGATTACCCTTCAAGAGCTGGAGTCAGCAATTCGATCTATGAACAAGGGGAAATCCCCAGGTTTAGATGGTATTCCTGTCGAATTGTTTATTACTTTTTGGTCGGATTTAGGCTCCCTCTTGTTAGATATGATAAATTTTTCAGTTACTCAAGGTTCATTTCACCCGTCTATTAATATAGCTGTGATTTCTCTCTTGTTAAAAAAAGATAAGGATCCGACTTCCTGTTCTAGTTACCGACCTCTCTCTTTGATAGGGACTGATGTTAAATTATATGCCAAGGTACTATCTCGTCGTTTAGAGAAATATATGAACAGACTAGTTCACCATGATCAAACAGGGTTCATTAAATCTCGCTCAGCATCAGATAATTTACGCAGGTTATATCATATTATTAATTCAACTAATAGTTCGTCCTCCCCTTGTGCAGTATTATCTCTAGATGCAATGAAAGCTTTTGACCAGCTAGAATGGAACTATTTATGGGCGGTTCTACAGCATCTGGGTCTAGGATCAAGTTTCATAAACATGATTAAAGTTCTGTACGCCAATCCAGCAGCCTCTGTTCTCACAGGTTCTGTCTGCTCTAACCCATTCTTTATACATCGAGGTACTCGTCAGGGTTGCCCGCTTTCTCCTCTTTTATTCGCCTTATCTTTGGAACCCTTAGCACAAGCGGTCCGACTATCTGAAACTATTTCTCCCATAAGTATAAGGAATACTCATCATCATATTTCTTTATTCGCAGATGATATCTTATTGTTTCTGGAGAAGCCGTCACATTCTATTCCCCATGTATTGAATTTATTTGACCATTTTGGATCTCTCTCTGGGTTTAAAATTAATTGGAGTAAGTCATGTCTACTTCCCCTCAATTCTAAATTTGATCCCATTTCCCTTTCTGTATCTATTCCAGTAGTTCCAAACTTTAAGTACCTGGGGATAGATATTTTTCCTTCCCTGCAAGAAATTATTTCAAAAAACTATAGTAGTATTCTAGGCAAAATATCCTCAGATTTAGAAAATTGGTCTCGTCTTCTTACTTCTTTTCAGGCTCGTATATCGGTGATTAAAATGAATGTTCTCCCACGTATTAATTTCTTCTCTTCTATGATTCCTCTTGCTCCACCAGTTGGTTACTGGAACAAACTTGATGCATGTGTTTCACGGTATATATGGGATGGGAAACGTCCTCGTATTAAACTGACTACTTTACAACGAAGTAGATTACATGGAGGTCTTTCTTTCCCTAATTTTAGATTGTATGCCCAAGCCTTTTCCCTCCGCCCTTTATCAGTTTGGTTTGACCCTGATGCTTCTGAATCTTGGAGAGCAATTGAGGAATCTATTGTCTATCCATATAAATTGAAGGATCTTGTTTTTTCTGGGGTTCCGCTTAGGCAGTGTAAATCTAGGTTTGGTCCCATTGTAACCCATCTCCTTTCTACATGGAGGGATGTTGAAAGACGTTTACAATTAGTTGAAATTTGGCATAAGCATACTCCAATTTTTCACAATAATAATCTTTTGTCAGGCAACACTCCATTCCATTGTCCGCAATGGACTCATCACAAAGTAAATACTCTGGGAGATATTTATGATGATAGTGGTTTACAATCCTTTCAGAATCTCAAAACTCAATATAATCTGCCAGGCACTTCCTTTTTTATGTATTTGCGCATTAGGTCAGCCCTGCGGGCATATGGGGTGCCCTGGAACTCTCAATTGCCTATTCACCCTTTGCGCAAACTAATCCTTCCCTCTGAGGAATCTCCTTCCTCTGCTTCAGTCATCTATCTTTTTCTTCTTGAGCATTCTTACAAACCTCTATCTATTACAACTGTTTGGGCTAAGGATCTCAATGAGGATGTGCAGGTTTTATTCTCAGATCAGATATGGGGAATGTTTAAACTGTCTTCTAAAAACCCAAACCACCAAATTATTCATTGGAAATTGCTGCATAGGGTTTACTTGACCCCACTGAAACGTTATCATATGAATCTGTCGTCTTCTCCTAAGTGTGTTCTCTGTCCGCAAGGACTTTTAGGCACATTTTTGCATTTTTTTTGGGAGTGCCCCTCTCTCTCTCCTTTTTGGATTCAGCTCTCACAGGACCTTTCTTATTTGTTGGGTACTGAGATATGTTTGTCTCCACGTCATTTTTTCATGAATGATTTTTGGGACCTCACCTTGTCTGTCCAACAAAGATGTTTACTGTTAGCTGCTCTCACTGCAGCAAAAAAGTTGCTAGTCAATCGTTGGAATCCTCCTCACACAATGGACAGAAGAACCTGGGCGGTTTATTTGTTAGATATTATCTCAATGGAACTCTCAACTTCTCGTATACATGGATCTAATGTGAAAACTGTTAATGTATGGCATTCATCTTTTAATGTCGTATCATCTTTTCTAAAATCTTTGTAAGAATTATTTTATTATATTTTATGTATTAATATTACTTAATTTATTTATATTATTGTTTATTTTACTTTATGTATTTATTTATTATTTTTCTTCTCTACTCTTTAGTCTACCAGGGGGTGGGATGGGTTGGGATGGGTTCTACATTTGCTCAGTTGCTTTTTGTTTTCTGCTGTTGTAAACAAAAGAAAATTCAATAAACAGTTGTTAACAAAAAAAAAAAAAGAAGACAAAAAGTTAAAAAGTTTGACTTTTTTTTCGTAATTATTTAATGTCAATTTTTTACTTTTAAATGTCATCATTTTGACTTTTTATGTCATTATGATTTACCATCTCATAATTATGACATTATTTTCTAATTATGATTTACTTAAACTTTTAATCTTAGGTGACAGAAATTGATTGCATTTCGTATTTATTTTAGATGATCTAATAGCCTTTTATGATTACACAGAACAGTATTGTTTATAGTATTGTCTTTTATTTTAAAAAGGGTTTGGAGCCAGACAGGGCTGGACTGGGACGCAATTTCAGGCGGGGAAATCTCACAATTATCCAGGCCACACAGAAAACATTGCCAAAATTGTATATTTTGGGGTACAACAGCTTGTCACTGGAGCAGTATGTAGGCCTACCTATTAGGGGTAACAAGGGAACAAAGATGTCCTTTTATTATTATTATTATTATTATTATTTTGTATATAGCCTGTACACCCACAACAATTTCTGACACCAGAGACAATCCTATAATTTGTATGTGTCCACCTTGTCGAAAACAACCACCTCATTTCAGTTTGTTAGCACAGAATGCTATTTATCTTAAAATGACTTAAATACCCTAGACTTAACGGACCTATATTTCATACAAATATACACTACCAGTCAACAGTTTTTGAACAGTAAGATTATTTTTTATCTTCTTAAAGAATCCTCTTCTGCTCACCAAGCCTGCATTGATTTGATCCAAAATACAGCAAAAACATTAATATTGTGAAATATTTTACTATTTAGAATAACATGCTTTCGATTTGAATATATTTTAAAATGTAATGTATTCCTGTGATCAAAAAGCTGGATTTTCAGCATCATTACTCCAGTCTTCAGTGTCACATGATCCTTCAGAAATCATTCTAATATCCTGATTTGTTGTTCAAAAAACATTTATTATTATCAAAAGTTAAAACAAAAAGTTAAGTACATCAGGATTCTTTGATGAATAGGAAGTTCAGAAAAACAGCATTTATCTGAAATAAAAAGCTTTTGCAACATTACCTATGGACTATACCAAACGCTTGGATTCATAATAATTATCATTATTATTTTGATGATAAAGACATTTAAAATGTTACAAAATACTTCTATTTCAGATAAAAACTGTTCTTCTGAACTTCTGAAAAATTGAGTCTGTTTTCAACATAATAATAATATTTTTGAGCAGCAAATCAGCATATTAGAATGATTTCTGAAGGATCGTGTGACTTGAGTAATGATTCAAATTCAGCTTTGAAACCACATTAATAAATTACATTTTAAAATATATATTTAAATAGAAATTTTAAATTGTACAAATTTCACAATATTACTGTTTTTGCTGTATTTTGGATCAAATAAACGCAGGCTTGGTGAACAGAAGTGACTTCTTTAAAAAAAACATTAACATCTACTGATCAAAACCTTTTAACTATGTATTAAATAATTTTCTAAAGTGCCTAAATGTCAAAAGTAGTACAATATTTGTTGAAAAATTCTAATGCTGAACACACTTTTAAATTATTATCTGAAGACAAAACTATCTAGCATATTTACAGATGAAACTGACCAGCATCTGACACCCTGAACAGGTCAGTGATGTTGCTACATTTCACTGCTTCTTCTGGCCCCTTTCTCCCTTTCATCGAGTCCCGCGCATCGGTTCTGTTCGGTTTCGTTTAACGGAAGCATGTGAGCTAATTCGTGCAGCGCCGACAGTCAAGACTCAAGACTAAGCGGCAACCTCCCGCTCTCTCTCATGAACCCTACACGGAAGTGATTTCAACTATAATTCATCGACTGGCCACTTGAGGCTGGCTGCAAAAGAGAGTCAATCCCATAGACTCCCCATGTTAAAATGCCAACTTTACAGCAGGAAAAAACATGTTTACAGCCTGTTTAAAAAAAGATTTTGGTCTATATAGCAAATTTTACCCTCCAGGACAACTATGAGGGGGATGATTTTTTTATAACTCATCAGTTTAAATTATATTAAGCCTTAAAGTTCTACATAATTAAGGGCGTGGCCACTTGAGTGACAGGTGGATTGCCGCTGCTGTAACCGCCGTCGTGCTAGGTGTGGTATGGTTTCAGCAACAAAATTCCACCTTTTTGCCCATTTTTGATTACCCCAGAGCAGTGTTTGGAATAATGGCGTTTAAAAGAACGGCGTTAGGTAACAATGTTATTTTTTCAGTAACGGGGTAATCTAACTAATTACTTTTCCCGTCGTTACAATGCCGTTAACGTTACTGAACATTAAATGAGGTGCGTTACTATGCGTTGATTTAATAAACTATGCAATCCGAACACACCCCTGACTCACACAGTGAGTGAGCAGGTGGGTTAATACTAACGAGATAAGCGATTATGATTGGCTAAGGCAGTGTCATGTGTTTCATGGTAGCCAATCAGAGCCAGTGTTTTTACACACATGCCGGCACACGCGGCAGCGCCAGCGGCGCCAAACAGACACAGTCACACACGCAACAGCTAAACAGAGATTCGCAGCAGCAGCAGAAATGGCGAGTCAGGAGCAATCCGATGAAAAGTTGGCATTTTCAAGGTGGAGATGTAATGTAATGTGTACATGTAATGTGTGACACGCATCTACAAAGCTAGAGGCCAAAAACACTTTTCTTACAAAGATAATACTTGAAGTGCAGGATAAAACTCTTGCTGTCTGTTGACGTGCAATAAATATCGAAAACTGCAAAACTTGTGAAAACTGCAAAAAAAAAAAAAAGGAATCTCTGACATATAGCAACTTTTTTTGTACAGTAACGCAAATAGTTACTTTCCCTGGTAATGAGTTACTTTTATTATAGAGTAATTCAGTTGCTAACTCAGTTACTTTTTGAAACAAGTAGTGAGTAACTATAACTAATTACTTTTTTAAAGTAATGTTCCCAACAGTGCCCCAGAGTGACGCGATGCCAAGATGGCGATGGCCCGCTCCGCCCACTTTTGGCTTAAAAAACGCTCTTCGGAAACCTAAGGGTGACGTCACGGACACTATGTCCATGTTTTTTTTTTTATAAGGTCTATGCTCAAGACTAAAAGATTTATGATTTACTATCGATGTATTATCGAATGAAAAAATAGGGAAGTATCACTTTGGTACATTTAGAAGGCATAAATATAAAAATCAATAATAATAATAATGATGATGATAATACTAAAAACGGGCCTGGATCCAGACCATTTAACTCCTCTAATGTTATTAAAATTGTAGCCTATAATTTATTTTCTAAATGTATCATTATATCAGTTCCACACAGCTGTAAAGCTATATTTAGTTTTAATCAGAAGTTTCCTGCGCTCTTCTCGCCATCGTTGATGACGTCACTTTTAACGCAGCGTACTGACGTATCCGTGAGATCAGTCACTCCGTTCAGTTATCTTATTTAATAAACACTAATGATGATTATGAACAATACCGACCTGAATCCGAGGGCAATAAACTGACACTCGAGGAAGGGTTATGTCTTGGATGACACACATGAGTGTGTTTCTGAGTACCTAACGTTACTGATAAATGATCATCAAAAACCATCACCAAACTCTGGTCAGGAAACTCACCAGTCATGGGTTGGTTGATTTACCAAGTGTGCAACAATCCCGACTCCTCCTCGACATCCCTGTATTTCTGAATTATCAAACAGGCTCTTAGCAAAACAGACCCTGCCCTTCAGCTTAAATGAAAAATTAAGACATTTTCCTCCGCCCTTATGAAATTACAGTGTAACAATCTTCACATCGCAACTGCTGATGCTATAAATAGAATGGTTTCGACGGGGTGGATGCGTTTCTTTTCCCAATTTTTATACTGAATTCATTTTCTATTTATTTAACTAGCAGCATTGCACATCTGAAGCAAACAACGGTGCATATATTCCCAGGACTTCTCCTAAAACACTGTCTTTTTCAAAACCCGTACATTGTCACGTAAACGGAAGAATCTCCCCCAAAAGCGCAAATGGACTGTTCCTCTGCGTGAAGCCTCGTCATCACTTTTAAAGCGGCAGCTGAGTTTATTACTAATGATGTGTGAGATCCGAAAAAGATAATTAGATTTGAAAGGACAATAAAAATAAGTTTATATTTTGTCTATTTATCTTAAGAGGACGACATTTGACAGGTGTAATTGTAACTGTTTAATACTGTTAAATAGAAAGTATAGTGGTTGGTATTTATCATATATTAAAAGATGAAATGTGAACAACAGAAAAAAAGAAAAATATATAAATTGTTATGGGTCTTTCGGTGCCCAACCGGCGCTCTGACATAAGTATGAAATTAATCTTTGGGTGCCTGTTTTGGAAGTGTACTTCGTAGAAAAGTTCACTGCATAGGGAAATAGAGGCTTTCTGCTTCTGTTTTCTTCGAGTCAAAAAGTTTGGTTCCTCTAGGAAGCGCTCGGTGGATCTTTTTTGTTTAGTCAAAAAATATACTCATTCACAAGCGACATACAATAGCCAATAAAACACGCCGATATCCACTAGTTTAGGAATACAAAACGTAGAGTATGTGATTTGTGATTTTTTTTTTTTTTTACACACACGTACTCCATCCCCATTTTTAGTTGTACGAATTATCTTTAATTTCGATTCTAATCCTTATTCTATTTCTATGGAGTCCACAAATCGTCTGTGTTGTCGCAAAACTGTCGTAAAGCGTTCTTGCGGTAGTTTGCTTCTTCCATAACGTGCTGCCCTTGTAAGAATGAGCACAACGTAGCAAGTAAGAGAAAACTTACGGGTTTATATATATTTTTAAATTGATATTTTACCTAAAGTCTTTGAAGAAATGTGTTTAGGACTTTATTCGAAAATGTACAGTATAGTTAGGAAAAGAAGGGCTTGAGAGACATAAACCAAGTAATAAAAAAACTAAGGCTTTTGGAAAATAAGTATTTATATATGCACGTTAGGTTATTGATAAGATATACCATTTGATGTGAAATGCAAAGATTATATATTTATATTAATTATATTAATAATGTATTTGTGTCATTTGTTTTGACAGAGTAGTCAAGAGGTCGAAAGCAAGAGAAGTGATGGCTTCGCCTTTTCTGAGACTCTCTGTGTTTATTCAGAAGTATCGGACACCACTGCTCCTTGTCGGCTGTGGAGGGGTATTTTCTGCCAACATGTTCTATCATGTTTTCCCAGATTATACATACAGAAAAGTTTACCAGGCCTGGCACAAAGGAGAACCAGCCAGCCTGTCGGAAAAGCTTGAGAATGTCTTTCAAGAAGTTCTCAAAGACTCCGCTGTCAGCTTCCCTAAAAACTTCAGTGCTTTTGCCGCCTTTGGCTTTCACCCAGTAGGGGCAGGTGTTCCATGGCTTCCCTCTGGAGTGCAGATCGGCATCCCAGCCAACTTCAACAGCACCACCGATGATCCATCAGGAATCACCAACCGGACTATTCTCATCAATGGCAAAGAGCTGCAGTGGGACAGTGATTCAGGCGCTGCTCTCAAAACTCCCTGGTGTTCTCTGAGGAGGCACAGAAGTTTGCTATAGCCCGAGAAGTGGCTCGTCTGGGGTCTGGGGGTCCCGTGTTGCACGCTGCAGTGGCTCCAGCATGTCTGGCAGGGGCTTGTATATATAGCGTAGCCTTCAAGCAGATCTTTGGGCTCCAGGCTGGGTCCATCTTCTTCAGGGCTGGTGTTAATGTGTTTGCTGTGGGTTTAGGGGTTCTGTCTTTTATCCTGGCTTCTGATGCTCTGAGCCAGTGGTTGGACTACAGCTCGGACCACCGTGCAGCATGTCTGTCAAGCGATTATGCAAAGGGTGGCCTGGAGTTCTATGACAAAATCTTGACACGGAACAAGACCTTGCGCTCTTTAATGGGCACAAAAGGGGAAGAGATGTATGCCACCAGTGGAAACTTGTTTCCTGGACATCTGCTGCAGCTCAGACACACCCCTTACACATCTAGACGGGACAAGATTTTAAATCTTTTGAAAAATGACAAAGTATGAACTCTCATATTTAAAAGCATATATGTGCTTAGTTTGTACCATGTGAAGATCATATTGTGGTACTGCATTTGTATAATGGACAGTGCTTTTGAAATGGTACAACACACCACTAGATAACTTGTCCTCTCTTTCTTTCAAATAAACAGTTTAACTTAAGTTCATAATTTTCTAGTCTACATCTGTCAAAGTGTCGTGCTGCTGATTAGGTTACATTTTATTAATTATGAGACATTAAGCTATATATTATATGTGTCAGCCATACATATTTACAGTGGGGAAAATAGGTATTTGACACATCAGCATTTTTATCATTAAGGGGATTCTAAGTGGGATATTGACACAACATTTCCACCAGATGTAACCATCAAGCCAAGTATTGAATTCATACAAAGAAATCAGAACATTTAAGTATACAAGTTGAGTCATAATAAATTAAGTGAAATGACACAGGGGATATTGAAAACATGAAGATAAGGTGCAAAAAAGATCACCTGAAATCTGTCAGTATTGAGAGAGAAACCCTGCCCCCTATCAGTACTAATTGATGACTTATAAAGGCTTCTCATTACCCAGGAGGCACACAGGAAAGACTTGATGAAGGGTAAAAGCACAGAACTCTCAAGATTTCCGTAATCTTATCGTTGAAAAGCATATTGATGGTTATAGGTGCATTTCCGGAATACTGAATATTCCTGTGAGCACTGTGGAGGCCATTATCTGGAAATGGAAAGAGCATCAATTCACCATAAACCAGCCACGATCAGGTGCTCCAGGTAAGATCTCTGTCCGAGGAGTTCAAATAATAATCAGGAGAGTTCTCCAAGAGCCGAGAACCACTCGGACAGAACTTCAGGAAGACCTTGCGTCAGCAGCTGTTGTTTCAAAGAAAACTATAAGCACTACACTGAACCGCCATGGCATCCATGTACGCTCAGCATGCATGACTCCATTGCTGAATAAAAAAAAGCATGTTGAGGCTTGGTTAAAGTTTGTGAAAGAACATTTGGAGAAGCCTGTGGATTATTGGGAGACCATAGTATGGTCAGATGAAAGCAAAATTTTACTTTTTGGCAGTCATTCTACACACCATGTTTTGAGAAGAAATGGCACCGCCCACCACCTGAAGAACACCATACCAACAGTTAAGTTTGGGGGGTGGAAGCATCATGGTTCGGGGCTGCTTTTCAGCAAGGGGTACTGACAGACTTCATATTATCGAAGGCGGGATGAATGGAGAAATGTACCAGGACATTCTGGATAAAATCTGCTGCCATCTACCAGAAAGCTGAAAATGAAACCTGGTGGACCTTTGAGCAAGACAATGATCCGTTACACAAGGCCAAGGAAACCATGAAATGGTTTAAAAGAAAGAAAATCAAGTTTCTGGAATGGCCCAATCAATCACCTGACCTAAATCCCATAGAAAATCTATGGAGCGAACATTCAAGCAAGTTCATAAAAGAGGCCCAAGGAACCTTCAAGATTTAAAGACCATTTGTGTGGAAGTATGAGCCAGAATCACTCCTGAGCAATGCAGACGACTGGTCTCCCCATACAAGAGGCGTCTAGAAGCTGTAATCCCCAACAAAGGCTTTTCTACAAAGTATTAAAGTGTGTTCAATACTTATTTCCTGTGTCATTTCACTTTATTTATGATGCCACTTATGTACTTGAATGTTCTGATTTCTTTGTAGGAATTCAATATTTGGCTTGAATGCTACATCTGGTGGATATTTTGTGTCAATAGACCATTTAGAAATCCCCTTACTGATTAAAAATGCTGATGTGTCATACTTATTTTCCTCACTGTATTTATGCCATACCCATACAGGTTTTTCTGTTGTTTTATAGCTACTAATATATTTAGAATTGTTTTATTTCACCGTACAGGGACTAACGTGACATAGCATTTTAAGATAGTCAACAACATACAGTAAATACAAATAAATTAAGTATCTAACATATAGTAGATTATAAGGATTACACTAAGTAATCAAAACTTTTTAGTGAAAAACAAGTTATTTGGAGCATCAGCACAAATCTACCACAAGATGTCACCATTGTCCACATAAACTACCCGGATGAAAAATCCTCTTAGCAGCGTAAATGTCTTCATTGCTTCAACAGTTGGTAGGTTGTATCCGAATAATCAGTTGTGGCCCGCTCATATCAGATATCAAACCACGTTGATTCTAATAGCAGTACTGAAAACCTATCTGTCTGTCTGTCTATATATCTTTCTGTTTGTCTTTTTGTCTATCCGTCTGTCTGTCTGTCTATCCATCTTTCTGTCTGTCTATCCATCTGTCTTTCTGGCTATCCGTCTGTCTGTCTGTCTTGGTCTGTCCCGCCTCCCCAGGCTGTGACTCCACCCCCGGCCGCTGGTGGCGCTGCGGAGAGATGTCGGCCCATGTTACAATGTAACACTCAGCACTGCTGCTGCTTCTGCGGCTCCTTCAATGTAACAGCACTTTGAACGGAGACACAGCTTGAGAAGTGACTGATCCCGATGAGCCGACCTCCAGAGTGGGAAATGCGTTTTTATTCCTCTGCCGAGATCCCTTCCACCGCCCTAGTGGTCCGTCGAGTGGATAGTAAAGTGTCCTCGCGGACTGGCTCCACAGGATCGAGTTTGTGTGGATTACAGGACCCGGAGGCCCCGTTGAGTTGAATGTGTGTGCTGCGCTGGAGTGGGTCAATATGAGGCTACCGCTGCTGCTCTGAGCGGGCTCTCTGCTCCCTGCCTCGGGTCTCTACAACCTCATATTTACTTCTAAAACTGGACACCCCTGGAGCAGTTTATGACGGTAAGAATCGGCATGTCACCGCTGCTGCTGGGAGGTTTTGTACAAAACTTCTGCCTGCTTTTCTGGATACACTATCAACGATTTTCAAGTTGTTTTCTATGTTATATTGTTATGTTTAGACAAGAAAATAACTATATACAAGAAATAGTTTCTTCTTCGCATTAGCTATATTTGTAAATGTTGTACCAGAAGGTTCAGCTGTTGAGCAGCTTTTTCTTAAGCTGGAGCAGTAGCAGGTTGGATTTTGTTGGGGCTTGTGCTGTATTTCACTAACACAATAGAGCTTTGATTAGAGATTTACATGATTATGTATTCCATTTGAGAGGATTATCTTAATTTAGCTTTACCTCATTAATAGCCAAGCACTGATGATCCCGGTCATTGTTGAAAACATTTGGTGATTTTGAGGGTTTGTGTGGTCAGTATCTTTTATTTTTACCATAATTATCTTATGTGTTGTATTGGCAGTGACAAAATCATTTTGACAGGGTTTATCACGGTGTTGACAATGACTTAATGATTGCGACGTCATATTGACAGGTGAAAACCAGTTGTTCAGAATTCCTCCTCCATGCTGGCATGAGTACATGGGCGGATGGATGGATGTAGGTGTGTGTGGATCTCTTTATAGAATAGAATTTTTCTTTTTACTCATACACAGAATTTGGGGTCTCTAATATTTTCAGTTCTTACTCCTTTCTCTCCAAGGCTGCATTTATTTGATCTAAAAATACAGTAAATATTCAGAAGCATTATTGTTACATTTATATATGAAATATTGTGTAATATTAAAATAGTATAGTATATAATATTTTTTTAATTTCTTTAATGTGATTTACTTCTCTGATGACAGCTACATTTTATTCAACCATTTAGTCCTCCAGTCTTCAGTCATATGATCCTTCAGAAATCCTTCTAATATGCTGATTTGGTGCTCAAGATATTTCTTATCATCACCAATGTTAAAACCAGGTGTGCTGCTTAATATTTTTGTACAAACCATGATATTTTTTATTGTCCCCAGAAATCTTTGAAAGTTCAAAATAACCACATTTATTCAAAATATAATTAGTTTGTAACTTTGTAAACATTTACTGTCATTTTTTATCAATTTAATACATCTTTGCTGAATATTAAAAAAAAATGTGAAAAGGACAGTAGACATTTGTGAATGGTAAAGATCTGCTGGAAGAACTTTTTTTTTATCTATAATTTTTCAGAGGTCTCTGTCAGTGTTTGATTTTCAGCAGTTCAG